>NW_003546244.1:883188-959890 GCF_000090795.2 Amphimedon queenslandica | reverse complement strand
GTATGTTGTAGTGGACTGATGAGGAGCAACAGAGACTGTCTCATTCACTGATGATAACTCCGGACAAGATGGAGTATAGGAGATGGTGTAGTTTGTTACATAGTTGTCACTGCTGGGAATAGTCCAGTTTACTGTAATACCAGTGGTTGACACATTAGATACTGAGAGACTAGTTACTGGACTAGGAACTACAACACATATCAATTACACTCTCTCAATCATAATAACTCACCATTAAATCTTAACACTGTCACTGTACTATTAACTGAAGGAAGATCTATATATGAGTACACACTGATGGTATAGGTACTCATTGGTGAGAGATCTGTTAGTATAATTTCATCTTCACTGGTGGATACTACATTCCTGGTTACACCTCCAGTAGTATACTCAATCACATATCCATTAGTCTCTGATGAATTGGTCCAGTTCACTTTGATACTATTAGCATTTAATATAAACCCTCGCATATTATTTGGAGGACAACTAGGAGCTAGAAAAGAGACAAAGGTATCTACTATTGATTAAAGTATAATCATACCATGTAATATCACAGATTGACTGTAGTTGACTCCTCCAATCATTGCTATACAGGTAACATTAACTGACACTCCCAGTGGATCAGGATATACCAGTAGTGTGTTGTTGTATGTCAGGACATCAATTAATGAATAATTTGAGTTACTCTTCATCACTCCATTCACTAACCAGTAAACATTAGTTGAAGGATTTATATCAGTAGTTGTGAGACAATCAATACAATATTGAGTGTTATTGAGTTGTGTAATGGATGAGACTAGTGTCCAATTGATTGAATTAATAACTAGAAATACATCAACAATGTTACAAGTACATTAAAAGGTGCAGTAGCAATACCTGGTAAGGTCTGTACACTGATTGTACTAGCAGGTCCCAGTAATTGTTGATAGGCTCTGACTGTGATGCTATAAGTTGTTCCTCCTCTCAGTCCATTCAGTGTGATTGTATTATTACTACTTCCCTCCACCTGTACTGTCTGCACAGTGTCTGTGTCACTAGTGACATTGACTACGTATCCATCAGCATCAGATGAATCAAGTGCATTCCAACTGACAGTGATAGTGGTAGCTGTCTTGTTAACCTCAGTAAGAGAAGAGGGAGCAGTTGCTGGTACTAATATTATTGGTATCAAGAATTATTAGCATTCATAAACATTACCTTTTACAATTATATCACGTGTTCTAGTTGGTTGACCAGCAACTTGCACTACACACTGATACATTTGATCTCCAGTGGTTGATTGACTGATTGATCCACTACTGACATTTATTCCATCCCATGTGATATTAACAGTATATCTTAATGTGTTGCTAAAACTAACTAACTCAGTACCAGGACAAGTACTACTTCGATCATCACAATTAGTATAACTAGCCAGTGCAGTACTACCAATGTTCATGCTAATATCATAGCGATAGTGTCCAATTTTAGTACAATTCAGTTTGTATTCCTGAGGATATACTGTCATATCAGAAGGAAGATCAGCAGTAAATGATTCTATCTCTGCATATCCTACAAATGAAAATTATTACATCAGTAAGTGATTATAGTCTCTTCTTACTGAATATATTAGCAAAGATGGTGTTAGTGTTAGGATCTGAACAATCAGTGGGTAGGCAACACTTGTACCAGCCTTCTTGAGCTGCTGGTAGTCCCTGAGCAAGATAAAGACTGAGAGTAGCATTAGGCGAAGTGACAGAAGTACAACGAAAAGGATCATTGTTAGTATTGTCACAGTCAACAGGATCATCAGGATCAGCAACTCTAACCCACTGACCAGTAGTTAGACTAGTACCAGATAACACACATGATATAGCTTCATTAGCTGCATTGACAGTTTCATCCCAAAAATATGATCCATTAGGATAACAGATTCCATTACGCAAAAGGTAGATACCTATAAAAACCTATACAGTTGTTATTATACACATCCAGTGTCTTACCTGAGGAAGGTGGACATTGACTAATAACTTCACTGACACTCAGCAAAAAGATAAATCCAACCAATTGCAATAAAAACATGTCAACAAAGAAATAGACGACACAAATTAATCTGGGTGCATAATAAGACTAGTGGTATATATACTACCAGTACAATCAAGTTAAGGAAACCGCATGTGCAATAGTGTCCTTCAGTTTCCTCTTAGGGTTTACTTCCTTTTAGTATTTAGTCCAAAATATAGGCTGCACACAGTTGATAGCATAAAAGTCACTGATTACAGAGAGAGGAAAGTTATCTATTAAAAATCATAACAAAAACACAACTCTACCATATCTATGACTTTACTAAACATTTCAAAATAATCATTTACTCATTTATAACAACAAATACAAGTAATCTCATTTGTCGTAACCTCATAGATAGTAGACTATCTATGGTAACCTTTAGTTACAGTAATAAACAAAATAATAATAATAATAATTGTTATTGCTGTTGTTGTTGTATAATAATAATGATAATAATTCCCAATTACACCTTTACAATAAGAATTGTGATTTCAGTTATAATTATGCCCAGACTAGTTACAAAAGAAATCACTTTTTGTTTATCCTACACACATACACACTTCAAGCTTTATAAAAAGAGTGACACAAGAAAATATTGCACTATATTCACTAAGCAACAGTAGGCATATATAGAATGAAAAATAACACTACGCCATTAAAAAGATTAACAATAGTCTTGATTATTAAAATAACAACAATAACAATGCTAATGACATTAACTAACAGTGGCTTGGTAGACAAAACTGTAATCATAGTAATACTGTAATCATAGTTATTTAAAAACTTAATACGAAGATTAATATATTATTATTCTGTCCTATTAGCATCTAATAAATTAGTTATTTTTCTTCATCATCAGAATATTTGATAATTATTTGAATATTTTCTTGGTATCCAGCCTTCTGTCAACACAGCTGCATGCTCCCAGCCCAACTTTCTATACAACTACAAAAAGAAAAATAATACATTGTCATTTTTAAGGACTTGTGTATCCCTCCTCTCTCTCTCTCTCACTCTCTCTCTCCCTCTCTCTCTCTCTCTCTCTCTCTCTCTCTCTCTCTCTCTCACTCTCTCTCTCGCTCTCTCTCCCCTCTCTCTCTCTCTCTCTCACTTTAACTAATTTCTCTTCAAACACTCTGTTGTGTCCTTTATCATTCATTTCCTCTTCAATGAGTTTTGCAGTCAGTCCATGAAAACCAAGGGATTCACTTAGCTTCAGTTTGAATCCTTTTAGCTAATCAATATTATGATGAACATATGAGCATCATGAATGCACATGCATTGCATTAACAAACAAGATTTAAAAAACTAAACACAGTTCAGTAAAATATACAAATAAAAAGTTAAACTCACAAAAACAACAACAACATGCAATCAAAATCAAATTCAATGAGATATTCGTGTATTATCAGATCCCAATTCCCAAGAATAACAATTACATGTCTTGAGAATGATGCAAGAGTACTAACACAAGCAAACTCAATACCTTGCTGTCCTTCTGATCCAATAGCTTGTTCAGTTCAGTATAAATAACTAATAAGTGACTAATATTAACAGGATCCTGTCTGAATAACAGAGAAGACTAGAGAGAAAGAGGGGGACATAAATGTATCAGTGTGGTCAATCCAATTACCTCAAGCATCCTTGTTTCAATAAGAGTAGCCTTCTGCTTATCAAGAGTACTATGATTGTACAAATGCATATTGAATGAGAGTATCATGATACGATTGATAAGGATTACCTTGATCTCTCTGAGGCATCTTGTGATAGGTCAGTCTTTGTCCCTTGCTGTGCCAATATCTCGTCTACATTAATCTACATCATTAGTAAAATGAACTTATCAGTGGATTTTCAAGTTGATCAAAAATTAGGAAAAAACCCTGTGCTATAACACAGGGTATTTCGACAAAAATCACAAGGAAAGAATTCTCCATTTTTATAATTTTTTTCTGATACATATACATGTTCTTATGCTGTGTAGCAAGTTTGAGCTGATTCCAATCAAATATGAATTTATTATAAATTTTTAACGACCTGGGGGCGTAGCCCCCAGGTCGTTCCTATAATTGATTTCACCGTCGCGCTATCTATATATTTATTTATTTGTATGTCCACACTTACATTTCTTCTATACACGTTGTATTGGAGAAATAACGTAACAAGCCTTAGCAACCACCCGCCCACGCTCCTTTACATGAGTGGGTGTGGCCACGGCAAACAAAATGGCGGCTTACACATGGGACAAAGTTAAGAGCTTTCTAACAGCAAGAGAACATAGAGATACTATCTAAAGACTTCTCTAGAAGCATTAGAAGGTAGAGAGAACCTCTATAAGTCTTAATAATGACCAAGTTGTACTTGCAAGGTGGTGAAATCAATTATAGGAATATTTTTTACCCTGTTACGCTTGTTAAAGTTGCTCCAAAATTGAGTCAAAGTCCCTGTACTATAGTACAGGGATTTTGGCCAAATTTCATCAAAAATGACTAGGAGAGAATTTTTCATTTTTATAATTTTTCCTGATACATATACATGTTCTTATGTTGTGTAGCAAGTTTGAGCTGATTCCAATCAAATATGAATTTTTTATGAATTTTTTAAGTTGCTCCAAAATCGAGCCAAAGTCCCTGTACTACAATACAGGGATTTTGGCCAAATTTCACCAAAAATGACTATGAGAAAATTCTTCATTTTTAATTCTTTCTGATTATGTCCTTATGCTGTCTATCAACTTTGAGCTGATTCTGATCAAATTTGGACTTTTAATAAATTTTTGAAGTAGCTCCAAATGTGAGAAACCCTGCATTAGCAATCAGTGATGGATGGGTTGAATACCTGTGATTGGATCTTGCTCACTATAGTAGCAACTTCCTCACCCCATACATTCTGAAGAGAAAGGTAAGCATCAATACATACAGCATATAGTGATGATAATAATTTAATTCTGTTACTTTTTTGTCGGCTTCAATCATTGTTAGTCTAGCCATCAGGAACTCTAAATCATCACCAAATTCTTCCTCTAGCTCAGCAGGACTAACTTTCCCTTTGCTAAAATAATAATAATAATAATAATAATAATAATAATAATAATAGTAATAATAATAATAGTAATAATAATAATAATAATGCAATAATAATGGCCTTCAAGCTAATGTCAGACCTCATCCAGTGAAGTCTAAATTCTTTAAGAGCTCCCTCGTAATCCTTTTCCTTCTTCTTGGGAGGGCCAGAGTTACCTCTGCTAGCTTTAGGACCAAGAATATACTGAACAGGATACACTACCTACAAATACAACCACAAGAATAATAATATACATGTATATTTATAAGAATCACATAAGAGATAAGGATTAT
Source organism: Amphimedon queenslandica (assembly GCF_000090795.2). Taxonomy (NCBI): domain Eukaryota; kingdom Metazoa; phylum Porifera; class Demospongiae; order Haplosclerida; family Niphatidae; genus Amphimedon; species Amphimedon queenslandica. The sequence goes on along the minus strand of NW_003546244.1, from coordinate 954,491 downwards.
GATTGAGAGCATAATTACTTTCTTTTTGACTAAGTCATTCTTTGATAGAGTGAATGTTCCAGTCAAGAAATCACCAGGACTGGTGTTAGGACCAGCTGACTTACTTACTCTAAACACAAATGATAACTTAGTATATGTACCATGTATGACAAGGAGGTACCTGTCATCTGAAGGCCCAAATACATACAGGGGTAGAGTAGAGCCTGGCTTAGCTGTTATGGTGGATCCCCACTTGGTCTGACCGCAGCGTGTTGGGCTAATATCCACTAGTATGTAAGTAGGCATCTTGATCTCAATGGTGATGGGCAGGTCCTTGAGTGACTCCAACTCTGATCTGGTAGCATGACGAACCTTAAAAGAAGTGACAAGGAGAAAAGGAATACATTAATTTATTGAAGGATCTTAATTGCTACTACTATCCATGCATTGACGCATTACCTGCAGTATAACAGTATAGTTCCCTTTATCAAGTTTGACTGAGTAATTCTTAGGGTATGCATCACCAGATCCCATCAGTTGTTTATTTGAGCTATAAACCATCCAGAGCTGACCACAGAAAGGACTCTCATACAATAAATCACTCAATAAATGAGCATTGGGTCTCACTTCACACGTCTTACTCTATAGCAGAAAGGAAGCAAAGAGTGCTTCATTTGTACAATATCCCTCACTTACCAAATAGAAGTTATACGTGAGTCTTAGTTCATAAATCTGTTTACCATCTATTAGAACTTGCCTTGTGTTACTCAATGGCTTGATAACAGCTTCAGTTGGCCTATTAAACAACAACACAATAAAGATATACCATTCACAACAAACACAAGTTATACCGTCTTGCTAGGCAGTGGTGAGTTAGTTTGAATTCAGGATACAGCTCCTCTAGTCTGTAATTGCAGGACACATCAAGTCTTGTCCATGATGTGTTGGAATGCTAAGAGAGGAAGACATATAGCATCAAAGATATACATGTAACTGTACTACAAATACATGTACATGTACATATTGTGTACATGCACATGTGCTCACCAGTATAAAGTTATTGGATGAGGGACACAGACTATGAAATGAAACATTAAAAGACACAGTCAGCGGATGGAGCTCTGTCCAATACTGGGTCACAACCAGCTCCATTGTATGTCCACCCTAGCAACAGTTGCCATAACAACCGGTTACCATAGAAACGGGGCTCTTACCACAGTTGGGACGATGAGCGTGTTGCTTGCTTCTGGTTCTAGTATGATGGAGTCTAAGGTTTCTTTCTCTCTGTAAGCTTTCTCTGGCAAAAGGTGAATGGTGTGCACCCAAAGCTTAGAGCGAGTCACTTCATTGTGGCTTGTAAACTTTAATTCTAATAACAATAACAATAATAATAATAACAATAATAATAATAACAATAATAATAATAATTATTATTATTATTATTCTCCTTGCCTGCCCATGTTGCTTCAGTTGGTACATGAAAGAAATATCTCTTAATAGTTGAATGAGATAACTGGAGCTGAGGGCAATCAAAAGTAAACCTAACATAAAGCAATCAGAAATATAATAATGTACATAAATAAATAATCCTACATGTAGACATGTACATATACTGTTCTCTAACTTGTCTGTTAAAGGTGTCGGCATTATAACTGTCACTGGCAATCTAAACAACGGGCCTTTGTCTTCTCTGGAACCATAACCAAGAACCTAGGAGGGAGGGAGGGAATAACCCAGTAGGAGGATAGAAGGAAAAGAAGAGGAAAAGACATTAAAAATATTTTAATGAACTTACTTCAGCATAATGAGCTCCTGGTTCAAGACCAGACTCATCAATAGTCACACTAAACTGTCTTCCTACATGTATGAGAGAGAGAGAGAGAAAGAGTTGATCATATATCAGACAGGTACACTAACCTGATGATGCTAGTATAATGTGCTTGGATGAGTGGACCCATGGCTGCGTAGGAACAAGAGTGATCCTCTCGGTAAAGTCCAATTTATCACGAGGGCCTAAAATCCAACCACATGTAGTACAAACATAAATAAGACAAATAATAATAACGCTCATAGTTACTGGTGTCCTCAGGGAAGCAAGGGTCAACTGTGACAAGGTGATGAGTGGATCGCTTGAAATGATGAGGCTCCCTCAAGTAGATACCCCTACACTTTGACTGCTGTCCCTGTAAACCACTGACAGATACCTGCACATTACATGTACATGTACATGTAGTAGTAGTAGTAGAAGGAAATAACAGTTAGTAAAACGCATTCAAACTACAGGAGTATAGCCACTCATACCCTAAAATCAACTGGGGTGGTTGGTAGTGTAGTAATCTCTCTGAAATAATCATAAGCTTTGTCAACCTATGCATACAGTAGAGGTAGAGTAGGTTATAATTACAGTATATTTAGTCAGAGTGCACCTGGATAACTCCATGTCCAATGGAGAAGGGATCGTGAGATCCTAAAGGAGTTGCTGTCTTTTCAATGACCCTCTTTATAAGAGCTGGAGTATAGTCATAGCCCCTGTACTTAATAGCTGATAATAGCAGAGCTGGAAGAGGGAGAGAATTAAGAGAAAGGAAAAGTAAGAAATACATTTAATGTACATGTGCATGTACATACATGTAGCAATGAACAAGTGAGGAGACAATTAATTCTAAACCAAAACTCACATCCTACACTAAACCAGCAGACACAAACTACATGTATACACATAAATATGCCCACACACTCTCCATTAAAAGATAATTCATTTCGTACCAATGTTTCCACAAGTATTGGGAGATGACATTGAGGTACCGTTCATCATTTGACTGCACTGGAGTGTCCACGTTGGCACTGATGTGAATGCACCGCCGGGAGCAGTGACTGAGACACCAAGATCACCATCAGCACTAAGATAAATAACATTATAACATAAGAATTGCTTCAAATTTCAAAAGTTGATCAAAGATCATGCAAGTACATGTACATCTACTATGATGAATGTATACCTTCCCCGTAGTGACCCATACCCATGTACATAGATCATAGTACATGTAACATGTACATACATGTACATGTATTTGTAGATGAATTATAGTACATGTATATGTACATGACTTACGCTGGTCCTCTGGAGCTCCATGTGTAAGGTATGCCTGGTTTTGATTTCAGCATGGAATATGTACCTTCCATCATGTCTGGAGATACATAAGCACCAACGCCTTTTGTAATGGAGGAAAAGTGAATAAGGTAAAGAGAATCGGAGGGGAGAGAGAAAGGGAGATGATGTCTCTTACCAATGAGTGCTTCAGTGTTTCCCCCAGGGCACCCAACAGTACTCAGTCCTGGTCCATTGTTGCCAGCACTAGTTACAAATACAACATTGTGCTTCCTAACTAGTGATATGAATTCCTCTAATACAGCTCTATGATAATAAAAATAAAAAAGTTAAATTTGTACATGTGGATATGCATACCCTTTATTGGTCCAGTGAGATGCCTCGCCATAACTGTAATTGATAAGATCACAATGAAGCTCAGCTAATATGTTGCACTATAAAGAAAGAGAAAGATAAACATCATTTTCAATACCACGCCACAACAAAAACAGTACATGCACATTCAGTACATATTTATAACTAAAGGTTCTCTCCCCTCTCTCTCTCCTTCTCGCTCTCCCCCTCCCCTTCCCCTAACCCCTCTCTCCCTCTCTCCCTCTCTCTCTTATTTACAGCTCTAAGAAGAGATGGCCCAGTCTCCATTGTACTCAGTCTAGTGTCACCAACTTTAATACCAATGATCTGTGCCCCAGGGGCCACACCATTCTTCTCAGGAGATGATGGGAAATAAGCAGCTGCAATTGATGCCACGTGAGTCCCGTGAGAACCTGGAGAAGAGAGGATGAGAGGATTGAGCGAGTGAATACTAGACTGACCTCCAGTGGTAACAATGCTCAGAAGATTACCATTGTCATAGACGTTAACTGAATAATTAAACATATCTAGAGTAGAAAGAGGGAGAGAGAGAGAGAGATTAGTAATACAAATTACATGTTTTATGTACAATATATGCATTATTATACCATTATATCCAAACTTGACCCAATGCTGTGCTATTTTGTACGAGCAAAGACAAGGAATGTCACGAAGATCGCCATCTTTGGTTGTATCAATAGCAGCTCTAGTGAGAGGAGCATTAATAGATTATAAGCAACCACCTAGAGGATAAACCACTCTTATTCTTTCTCTGCTCTTACTTCCAATAGGATCCATCATTAAACACAATGCAATCATAGAAAGGTCCTGCTATGTTATTCTTTGAATTTAAACTGTTTAGGATGTCAACTCTAGCCTGGAGATCCTCTTTCTTCAATCTGTTTTTCTAAAGGAAGATAAAGAAGCCATACAGTTGTTAACATGTGGTTAGTAATAACAATTATGAGGACGCCCCACAATGCTATTTCCAAAAAAGTTGCAATAAATAGGCCAGGGCCAAGATCATATTCTTTGTAGGATTGACCCTATTTCAAAATGGCGGTCTTTATATTTTTTGGAAGGGGAAAAACTAAAAGTCCCCGCAATACATTTTACCAATGAATTCTTTAATAAACATTAACATTAAAGATGGGTGAATCCAGACATTTGCAATCGATTCCGATTCTAAATACTTTGAGACTGGAATCAATGAAATTGTCTGGATACTGATTCCAAATACTACGTCTATGAACGTGTTATCTATTACAGCAATCTACTGGTTTATTAACTATTATTAATATTAAAGGGTGCGGCTTAATTGAGAATCGTTTCAAACAATTCCCACTTCTCTTTTAATACAAGTAGGATTCCATTTGGAATTGAAAGAACGACTACTCCGGACTCGCTCATCACTAAAATTTATGCTATAATCCTAAACTGAACATACATTACAAGAGCAGAAACACCACATGATTGCACTCATTAGCACGTTGAGGTGTCCTTACTATGTTCCCATCAATTCTGTTGTGAAGCTCAAAGTCTCTTAATTCTCTCTCAGCCTCAGCTAGAGCACGTAAATGAGCTGGATTCCATTCCTTCTCAACAAATTCTTTCTACAAAAAAAAGAAGGATATTCTATTTGTGATTTTAATAAACTAACCTGGAGTCTCGTCTTGAGGAGATTAGGAAATAGCTCAAAAGCTGCTTTCACCCCAACATGCCACTTGCCACTGGGGTTAGTCCAACCATTAGGTATCTTAAGTAAAAAAAGAAAACACACACAGACAATACTTTAATCACATGATAATGTAATGGAGTGATACTTTTAATTTCCTTCCAGTTAGTCCATCAATAACGCGTCCGATCTCTCTTGTGGTGGTGCGTACCACACTGGTATCAACATCACCACTCCCACTTGAGTCATACAGTCCCAGTATCTTTGATTTACCATCCGGGGTTTTCTATAATAAAATAACAACTATAATATTAGCACATCTCTAGCAACAGATTACAGTGTAGTAATCAACGTTTATAGGCAAATAGAGATGTATATGTACATGCATTAACCATAACCCACAGACCCTATTGTTAAAAGACACTTGTAAAATTTCCCAAAAAATGCATTGTCCTCTGAAAAGAAGACAGTGTCTCTTACACTGAGTCCAGGGGCGCCAGGATCCACTCCCGTATCCAGTATAGCAATGACCACATTCTTCCCGTTATGCTCAGGGAAACGAGAGAGGAACCTCTCAGCTCCAGTCTCTTTCTTTGGTATCAGGCAGTGCTCTGGAAAAGGTTTTAGATCGTCCGTCTCATCGGATGCCATCTTAAAATGGGTGGGACTTGAGCCAAATTGTAAGGGCGGAGCCTGTTACCATGACGATTAGAGGTGTGGCTCAGTTGATCGTTGTTATGGTAACAGGTTTCCTCCCCATCCCTATTGCGCATGCGCAGTAGATTTTCGCGGAGAAAGAGCCAAAGAGAGAGAGCTGCTGATCCACTCATCTTCTTTTCTTGTCTGTTCTCTCTGTCTCTCTCAAGACCCCTCTCCTTTATAGGCTCCCCTCAATTTGACTGCATCTTTAAGACAGTTTTCCCTGCAGGCCTAGTTTTGTGTGTGCCTCTCGTTTCGACGCAATAGTCGGCCCTGCTTCACTGGCTGAATAATCCTCCTTCTCCTCTCTCTCACACGCTCTTATTTTTAGCTTCTAAAATGTCTAATCAGAGAGAAGATGGTAATGCCCCTCACTCTCCCCTCTCTCTTATTATCTTTATTTTTCTGTGGTTTCATTTAATGTTATGTATTCCTTCCAAAAACAGACATGTATTTTTATCATTATTATGTTATAGTATTATGATGTGTCATGTATTTGTGGTAGCAGCTGGGGATTCCTTTCTCTTTCAATTCTCTAGGTTTAGCTCCTTCCCCCTCTTCCTCCTCCTCTTACCCAGTTATGGTGAGTAGGCCAACGTGTACATGTACATGAGTGCCTTCATGTCACATTAAATAGAATACATTCAAAACAGAGTCAGAATACTATGTATCAGATCACACTCTAGTTCATTTATAAATTACAATGCACATTGTATGTGTGATTGTTGCAATTACACTAATTACATAGTCTCTTCTTCCTATTACATGTACATAGCTTTTTCTTCTCTTTTTGTCTTTTGTTTAAACTCGTGTATGTCTCTGATATGTATGTGTGCTTGACTGCTATGTGACACGTATAAGAACATTTGTAATAATGCTTATAATTAATAATTAAAACGGTTAGTGTTGTTTTCATGTCATGCTATGCTGTTGCCATTTTAGAAAATATTTTGTGTACAGTATAACATCATTATTATTTTGGTATGTCAATGTACATGTTTTATGTTAACTCTCTCTCTCCCCCTCTCTCCCTCTCCTCCTCTCTCCTCCTCTTTTCCTCCTCTCTGTACTTGAATCCAGTCAAGTACAGGTAATGGACCTGCTGGTAGTAGTAATGGTGGTAGTGTCAATGAGAGTATAATGGATGAAACAGCTGCTAGCTTAGCAGCAGGTTTAACAAGTAAGGAAGATGAGAGAGAGAGGGAGAGGGAGGTTGAGTTGTGGTCTTACAGCTCATGTGGTCATCAGCTGTGCAGAGATGGGCAGGTGCATATATGCATGTTTTGTTTATTGTTGGGTCGTGTCTGCATGTAATGTATTGCAAGAATATGATAGCCTATAGTATTATTATTATTATTATTATTATTATTATTATTATTATTATTATTATTATTATTATTATTATTATTATTTGTAGGTGATGCAAAAAATCTTATCAATTCTTTACTTGGGACGAGAGGAGGAGAGAGTGGCGCACGGGATCAGAATTTAGTAAGAGAAGGAAAGAGGATTCACGTGTTAATTTGTGCTCTTCTTCTCTTAGCAAATATTATCAATGGCTGCTGCTGCAAACAGTTCTCAAAAACCACCACCAGCGAAGAACACCTCGTCCTCTCCAGCCCCTGGTCCTGTGACCACACCTACTCAAGTGACACCTGTCAGTACTCGTAAAAGAGGACGACTCCCTGTGGCAGATCATGACGACAGGTAACGATATAAGGTTTCTTGTGGTGTATTGTATCATATGACTTTAGTGTGAAGAGGAGGAAGTGTGCCCCGTCCAGTGGAGGTGGTAGAGGTGCTCCTACTTCAGAGAAACAGAGCAAAGGATTGAGGCATTTCTCTCAGCTGGTCTGTGAGAAAGTGAGAGAGAAAGGACGAACTACATACAATGAGGTAAGGGGGGGAGAGAAGGAGAGGGAGGGAGAATGTGGTGTGGGATAAGTCTTGCAAATGTAGGCCTGAGGTATGGAGCCCACACTATTATGTTTATATGTGGCTCTGTAATTAAAACTACAGCTGTTCCAACTATTAATCAGCTGATCCCTCAGTTGATGCTCCTCTATATTGAGGTTACAGTGATACCATATATAGATGTCTATGGACTGATGCTTGACATGTTTCCTTGTATGTGGTTTCTTTTACTGGTCTTGTGCATGAGTACATGTAATTTAATAAAGGCAAAGTGCCTCATGCTAAGTGAACATTAAACCACCTTGGGTTATGTTTAATTAAATATGAGGTTAACCTAGCTAGTGGGTAGTGTCCTAATGCATTCTTTTATCAGAGATCATAATTATGGTTTTTCTGTGTACATGTATAGTATACAAAGTCAGTTCCTTGAAATCTCTATCACCAGTAGTGTCTATTGGGTCTGGAATGATGTACATGTACATGTTATGCCTTCAGTCACTGTGCATTGGTTAATAGTATTGATCTGCCTATTCTACTGTAGGTTGCTGATGAATTGGTGAAAGAATTTGGTGAAGCTGAGAGAAGATCAGGACAAGATGGGGTGAGAGAGAAAGAGAGAGGGATACAGAGAGAGGAAGGAATGAAAGAGGAATTACAGCGTGTAATTAATTGTAGCCATAACAGGTTTCATAGGTAATGTCTCTGTCTTTCTGTTTCTAGCAAATTGATCAGAAAAACATAAGAAGACGTGTCTATGACGCACTCAATGTATTGATGGCTATGAATATCATTAATAAAGAAAAGAAGGACATTCACTGGATAGGACTGCCTACAAACTCAGTACAAGAATGCGAGCATATCCAGGTACACAAGGTCCCTCTCATCTTTTATTCCTTTTCTTTTATCTCTTTGTTAACGTATTTTGTAGTGTTTCAGTGTTATTATAATTGTTTTATTTTTAGTATTTATAGTATTACATGTAAAATTTAATTTCTTGTGTAATAGAAACCAGGGTATTTCCTTGTATGTACAGAGGCCAGTTTGACACGCCTCTTACTAGTGTGTCTTCCTAGCAACCACTATATTTCATTAGTATTATATTCTGTGTGTTGCTTTATTGAGGTTTTTGTGGTAACTGACATTAATATTATTATTACACGTTTATTGATTTAGATGGAATTATCACAACAGGAAGAGCGTATATCTAAAAAGACGTCTGAGCTACACGATCTAGTCTTACAAGTAAGCAAGGAAGATGTCTTGCATTGTATTACACGTGTGATGGAGTCATGTACCCTTTGTTGTTTCTATGTATCTTTTGTAATATATAGTGTGCATGTACATGTGTGTGTTTTCATTATTCTCATTCTTCTCTCTAGATCCTAACTTTGAAGAATCTCATTAAGAGAAATCGTGATAAAGCAGCAGCTGGGGAGTCCCCCAGTCAAAACTCTGCCATTGGTTTGCCATTTATACTCGTCAATACAAACAAGAACACTACCATTGATTGCAGCATATCCAGTGACAAGTATGTCACATGTTGCTTTACAATAATTATCACTTTGTGTATGTATGTTATGTAATGTGCTGTGTGTGCATGTGTTGCTCATGCAACTCTGGACTACTCATAACTCAAAAGTTCATGCTTGGAATGAGCTCAAATTTTCTACATGGCATAAGGACATCAATATGTATCAGAAAGTGTCATTAAAATTTGGGGTGATTTTAGACCCATTTTTGGAAAAAAAACTATGTGCTATAGTGCAGGGTATTTTTTTTAGAAATTTGCATTTTTTTAATGGCCATAACTTTAAAAATTTTTGTTGGAATCAGCTCAAACTTTTTACATAGCATAAGGACATCAATATGTATCAAAAAAATGTAATAAAAATTTGGGGTGATTTCAGAGCCATTTTTGGAAAAAAAAACTATGTGCTATAGTGCAGGGTATTTTTTTAGAAATTTGCATTTTTTAATGGCCATAACTTTAAAAATTTTTGTTGGAATCAGCTCAAACTTTTTACATAGCATAAGGACATCAATATGTATCAAAAAATGTAATAAAAATTTGAGGTGATTTTGGAGCCATTTTTTAGAAAAAACCATGGGCTATAGTACAGGGTATTTTTTAGAAATTGGCATATTTTTAAAATGGCCATAACTTGAAAAATTTTTGTCGGAATCAGCTCAAACTTTTTGTATAACATAAGGACATCAATATGTATTAGAAAATGTAATAAAAATTTGGAGTGATTTCAGAGTCATTTTTACCATAGACATTTTTGTACAAGGAAATAAGCTAATTATTTCAGGTCTATGTGTTGATACATGTATGTGTATTGTGTGTGTGAGTTATTATTAGTGTCTACTGACTCAGCATGTTTGTCTACTGTTGCTTGTCATGCACATTTCCTAATGCCATCCATAGTATAACAATAATAATCATGTTGCACACAGCAGTGTGTGTGTGTGTGTGTGTGTGTGTGTGTTCTTGTATTTTTTATTCATTATCTCTCCCTTTCCTCTCATTAGGTCTGAGTATGTATTCACATTTGACAATACATTTGAGTTGCATCAAGATGTTGATATATTAAATAAGATGGACCTGGACTGTGGTCTCAACTCCGGTAAAGTCAGCACTCGCTCTATTGCTGAAGCTAAAGCAACTCTACCAAAAATATTTGAGCCAGTTATTGATGGTAAGCACGGTTTTTTTTGAATTCTAATTTTTAAAATTCTCTCTTTTCTAGATATGGCCGTACTTTCAAGAACCATTCCTCAATCTCCACCAGCAGCTACTCTATTCGAGCCTCCTCCTCCTGTCTCTGTTGCTGCCACGCCCACCAGTACTCAGTCAAGTATCCAGCCACCCTCTCTCCCCACCCCTCTACTCAGTGACCACAGTAATGGCTCTTTTTCGAATCTCTCTGCCTCATCTCCTCTTGCAATTGCTGCTGCCGCTCTTGTTAATTCTCATAATCCGGTCTCGGTTGCAGCTGCCATTACTCAGTTGCAGCAGCTCCAGCAAGCATCTTCTCTTCCTCCAACCACTTCTCCCTCCTCTTCTTCTTTCCTTCGCGGTGGGACTGTTACCGCTCGCCCATTAAACTTTACTTCTTCTCCACGCCCTCAGTCTTCTCCTGGTCTCCTTGGGGTAAAGGGACACTCCTCTCAGTCTCCAAAGGTTGTCACAGTTCAACCGTTACCGAATTCAGTTACCTCAAAGATGGCGGAGGTCATTGCTTCGCTTCAGTCGTCTATTCTTATGCAGCAGCAGCAGCAGTACGCGATGGGTGGAGCTGCCACACCCTTAAACTCTGCACAATCAGAGAATGTCATTCCTTCCATTGCCTCGTTGTCTGACGAGTTGCCTAGCAGCAAGACTCAAGGAGGGGGCGTGACTGCTACTATTGATGAATCTGAACAGGTTTCTACGTCCTCAGTTTTAACCCCTTCAAATCCTCCAGTCTCACTGAGCACATAAAGAACATCAATATTTGTTTTCTTTGACTCCATTACATGTACAACTACTCTATGTATTGACTAACATGGCGCTGTCGTTAGAGAATATATTAAGACTAGAGATATATCATATTATTGTGTTGACTTACATGAAATAATGCATGTATATTATATTATTTGTTTTTTGTTTGTTTTACTTTGAAAAATAATGAGGCACTACCTAATGCTGCTTGTAGTAAGGTAGTGGAATTATTGAAATATACATAGTGCTAGTGAAGTTGTTAGCCTAGTTCACTAAAGTTAAATTTTAAGTAAAACATCTTTTATGTCAAAAACGACAGGAAGATCTGTGTGCATATAAAATGTGTCATTTTATGTACATTATCTTGTGCTTAGTGCATGGAGTGTTTGCAGACTCAGTGCTTGTAAAGTGTCTATGAGTATAGTCCTTTCTGTTTGTAGTTGGGTTATGCTAGTGAGTGACTTGTGCATTGCTTCTTCTAATAGAGTATTGGTAGACCTCAGCTCTTCCATCTCCTCATTCATCTGCATGTATATTGGGTGAAGTAAATTATGCAACAAGTAAGAGACTGATACACTTACTCTTGAGTCTTGAGTTGTGAGTAGATTCAAGAGATACTGCTCATTCTGGGCATTTCTTTGCTGGACTGATTGAATCTATTTTATGAAAATAATTATAACAGTGTGGATTATTACTGCCTATATTTATTACCTCTTCATCATGTTCAGAGTATAATTGTTCATATTCGGTTGCTTTCATTTCAAAATCTTCTCTACTTTCTTTTAAGAGTTCTCTCTCAATTGATAGCTGGAAGCAACAATCGCGCTATATATATAGTAATAGCATCACTTACCTTTTCTTGCAGTTTATAGTATGCTTCCCTTATACTATTAAGCATTGCGATACCATCTCTTGCCACATCTTCCTCTTCTGGTTCTCCTACTATTTCATTATAAAAGCTACTCAGTTCCTTTTGCAATTGATGCAGCAACTCTTCGGCAGTTGCTGTACTCTTTTTATGCTGCAAGAAATGTGTAAAAGAACATATAATTTTTTACAAATTTATCAATTAGAGTAGCTCACTGCAATCATTTCTTTATTCATTCGCTGTATCTCTCCCTTCACCTCCTGTACCAGACTCAAGCTGTATTTTTTCTGCAGTGAAGAGTGCAGGAGCTCCAAGTCATCTTCCTCCTCATCAGTACTCCCTGATCCTTTTCTCATTTCCCTACTGTGGAGACTAGGCATACTTGATGTATTGATTCTTTCTACAGTCTCCCTCAGTTGCAGTAACTCCATTTGCTTATTTTGTAAGCTCGTATTCTGCTCCTTGAGTTGTTTCTCTCTTTCTTCCCTCTCTTTGCTATGCTTTAGTTCGAGTGTCTTTGCCTTTCCCAATTGATGATTGATGACTTTGAGCTCGTTCCGTTGTCTATTTATTATATTCTCTAACTGCAGCCGTTTCTTTTCTCCTTCTCTTACGTCGCCCATTGATTTTTCAAGCAGCTCTTTTAATTCTTGGATTCTTTGATGATCATCTGCAGGTGTTGTCACTTCACTGCTTCTTGGTAGGGATTCTATCCTATCACACATTGCTTGTATAAGTTCTGGAATAACTTGAACGTTTTCTGTTGTCTGGCTAACAGACTCTGATAGATGGGATTTGAGAAAAGTGAGGAGTTTCTGTAAATCCTCAATCAAATTATCACGGGTTGTCAGTTCAGAGTTGTACCATCTCTGCTGGCTGGCAATGCTTTCTTCTAGTACATTATTCATCTCCAGTAGCTCTTGAATGACTGTCAGTTCTGTATCACTGACATCTTGACCACTCTTGTGTACCAAAAGTCTCTGGAGATCTTCCAGCTGCGACTTCATTTGGGTAACAATCTCTGACTGTCCTTCTGCACTTGATAAGCTTCTTGTTGGAGAGAAAGGGAATGGAGATGATGAATGCAATGGGGCTGGAGTGTAAATGGGAGTTACTGTCAGTTCTCTTTTCTTTGGTGAAGTGAGCTCTTGTGCTTCTAGAGCTGGAGCTATCTCTTTTGATTCCTCGACATTTTTTATTCTTTTAGAGTCCTGTTCTTTGAACTCCTTTTCGAGTTGCTCTATCTGTGAGAGGTAGTTTTTGGCAGTTAAGTGAAGATCAGACAACTCATTCTCCACTTCCTGCATCTTCTCTTGCAATGAAGCATAATCCTCCTCTTTCATTGTGAGATCCCTTATTGCTAGTCCGGCCTCATTTGTTTTCATCTTTAATTGATTCTCCAGACTCTGGAGCTGTCCCTCTAACTGTCGCTTCTCTCTCGTTATTTCATTGAGTCTCTCTTCTGTTTCTTCAAAATGATTTTGTGTCAGGAGAAGCTTTGAATGGAGCTCAAAGTTTTCCTGTTTGAGCTCTTGATTTAGAATCTCATCCGCCTCATGCTCAGTCTTCATGTTGTATATCTGTACCATGTATGTTGATACAGCTTCTTCATGTTCCTCTTTAGCCTGAGCTAACTGGGACTCCAGACTTGATTTATCATCTTTTGATTTCTGAAGGAGTTTTTCAAGCTTCAAGTTCTCTGAATGCATGTTAGAGTTGAGCTTCTGCATAAAAGAAACTAATTGATTTTATTTAGAATATAATAATTTTACCTCTAATTCTTTTTTGCTTGTTTCAAGCTGTACTTTCATTCCTTCCAACTCTGCCATTTCTATACAATTTTAAAAAACGATCAAAGAAACATAAACAATAAATTGCTTTACTTTTCATGTATTTTTGCTTGTCATCTTCAAGTCTGATCTCGTCCAGCAGACTGGTACCTGGCAATATACAATAAATCATGTTTTAAAATCTATTTGAGCTTGTGTACTTGATACTGTTTCGAAGTCATCACTATCATCAGACGTCTCATGCTCTCTCATTGAATCGCTTTCACTTCCATACGTCGCTATGATGTGTCTACTGCCACTGTCGGTCTCTTCATGCTGTCTCCTTCTATGTGGAGGAATCTCTGGAAGAGCTCTTCTGTTTTTCTTTGTCTGTAGTGTGCTTGAGGAAAGGCTTGTATGAGATGTTGGCAAACTGATGGCACTCGATTTTCGTTTCTGTCTCCGTCGCTTCTCTTCAATGATTTTCATTCTGAGCATCTCGCACTCTTCTTTCCATTCATCCTCTCTGTCTTGAAGCTCTCTGATTTTTGACTTGAGGTCTTCGTTGAGTTGGATGTTGTCGTTGAGGTCTCGTTCTAGTTCCTGGAGTCTGTTTGCTTGCATTTCAAGGTCAGTGTCCGAAGGTGATTCCATTTGTATGCCAAACGTCTCATGGAGTCTTGCTATCTTGTTCTTTTTCTCCTCTATTTCTGATGTCATTGCTTGTAGATCTTCTACTAATTTAGCATTATCGTTTGTGTAGTAGTCCAACTCAGTTTGGAGAGTTTTGTTCTTTTCCTTTTGCTTTGTGAGTTCCTCTTTTAATTTGATGACCTCCTGTTCTGCTTTCTCTTGTAAGCTCTGTCTTTCGCTTGTAAAGGATCTCTCTGATTCTTTTATTTTCATGCTACAGTCATTTTTTATAGCACTAAAATGTTAAAAAAGAAGTAAAAAAGAAGAATTGATTTTTAATATTTATTAGCTTTCATTCACTTTATCTCTTCTTCCTTAATCCTCTGCAGTAGCTGCACACTTTCCTCTCCCTCGGCAATCAGCTTTTTCTTTTCCTCTTCGACACGAGCAAAATTTGACTTTAGTGAATCATTCTCAGCCATTGCCTGCAAGACAGTAGATCGAATTTTAGCAGTTTTATTATTATAGCTACCTGGGCCAGCTTCTCTTGCATTGATTTATAATCACTGTTCATCATTGCTGTTTGACGAAGACTTGTCTCACCATAGCCTCGTGACAACCTTGAGCCTTCTCTTGCTGAGCTTGGTCTTCTTGATGGAGTAGTCTGAAATTAAGATTATGTTCATACTTGTTTTTTAAAATGTGTTTTTATAATTTTGAAATGGCCATAACTCGAAAAATATTTATCGGAAACAGCTCAAACTTTCTATATAACATAAGGACATCAATATGTATCAAAAAATGTAATAAAAATTTGGGGGTGATTTTGGACCCATTTTTTGGAAAAAACCATGGGCTATAGTACAGGGAATTTTTCAGAAATTGGCTGTTTTTAAAAAATGGCCATAACTCAAAAAATATTTGTCGGAAACAGCTCAAACTTGCTAAATGGCATAAGGAGATTAATATGTATCAGAAAATGTAATAAAATTTTGGAGTGATTTCGGGTCCATTTTTTGGAAAAAACCATGGGCTATAGTACAGGGAATTTTCCAGAAATTGGCCATTAAAAAAAATGGCCATAACTCGAAAAATATTTGTCGGAATCAATTCAAACTTTCTACATAGCATAAGGACATCAATATGTATCAAAAAATGTAATAAAAAATTGGGGTGATTTTGGACCCATTTTTTGGAAAAAATTATGGGGTATAGTACAGGGAATTTTCCAGAAATTGGCCATTTAAAAAAATGGCCATAACTCGAAAAATATTTGTCAGAATTAACTCAAACTTTCTACATAGCATAAGGACATCAATATGTATCAAAAAATGTAATAAAAATTTGGGGTGATTTCGGACTCATTTTTTGGAAAAAATCATGGGCTATAGTACAAGGAATTTTTCAAAAATTGGCCATTTTAAAAAATGGCCATAGCTAAAAAAATATTTGTCGGAATTAACTCAAACTTTTTACATAGCATAAAGACATCAATATGTATCAAAAAATGTAATAAAAATTTGGGGTGATTTCGGACTCATTTTTTGGAAAAAATCATGGGCTATAGTACAAGGAATTTTTCAAAAATTGGCCATTTTAAAAAATGGCCATAGCTAAAAAAATATTTGTCGGAATTAACTCAAACTTTTTACATAGCATAAAGACATCAATATGTATCAAAAAATTTAATAAAAATTTGGGGTGATTTTGGACCCGTTTTTTGGGAAAAACCATGGGCTATAGTCTTGGGTATTTTTCAAAAAATTGGCCTGTTTTTTAAATTGGTCATAACTCAAAAATATTTGTTGGAAACAACTCAAACTTGCTAAATAGCATAAGCACATCAATATACAATAGAAAATGTAATAAAAATTTGGGGTAATTTTGGAATCATTTTTTGGGAAAAAAAACAAGGGCTATAGCCTTGGGCATTTTTGAAAAATTGGCCCGTTTTAAAAAATGGCCGTAACTCGAAGAATATTTGTCAGAAACAGCTCAAACTTTCTACATAGCATAAAGACATCAATATGTATCAAAAATGTAATAAAACTGTGGTGATTTTTTAGCAAAGTTTTTTAAAATTAAAATAAAATAATTCATACCTGCATTACATCATAGAAATTGTAGCTGATTCCACTAATCCATTCATTGTCACTACCTGCTGTATCATCTTCATCAAAACTGTCAGTGTCCTCTGCTACATCTGCGAGCTTCTTGTGTGGAGTTGACCTCTTCTTTGGTGGATCCTTTAGAGCCAATGGAGAATCCATAGTAGACTATGAATGATATTATATACATGTATATGTGTATCATTTTCAGACTTGATCTGCTAGCAAGCAATAGTAATCATTAAGCTAATCAACCCCGTGCTTGCTCATTCATTGTTATGATCCTTACCTCTGTCTGCCATGCTTCCCTTGTGTTCAGTTTAGATGGTACTGAACTGATAAGTGAAATTTTTTCCTTCTCTTGCAACAAATGACACATGCTTTCAACAGACACTGTTTCTCCCTTGCATTCCTCCCATGTTGACAGTAGCTCCTATTATATACAGTTATGCTGGATACCTTATGCACCAATGTAATAACTACCTGTTCATCAGGAGCATCTAGTCCTAGTGCATTTGACAGCTTTAAAACGTGTTCTTGCTCAACAATACCAGTTGGACATATTTGCTCAAGCTCTTTTCTTATCTCACCATAAAAAGAGTGTGATGGTTTTGGAGATGTGACTACAGGTGACTCATCATCTGCTATAGAGTAATGCTAATCAATATTCTCAAGTCTTACTGGTTGTCTCTATTCCTCCTGTATCTTCCAATACAATGTCTCCAAATGAAGCTGGACTGTGTTGAAATGAAGAGTCATTGAGGTCATAGTCGGTGCTCCTCAGTGATCGGGCATGGCTTGCTAGATCAGGAGAGTCAGGAACTGTGCAAGAATAAGAGGAGGAATAAATTAAAGAGGACAGTTGTGTCTTACCTCTTGTTAGTAGATCAGGACTAATGAAAGGGCTTGATCTCTTACTGTCACTACTAATGCTTAAAGATCTGCCTGCAGATATTAATGTAACATGCAGTGATAATTAATAATTAGCTCATGATGTTGATAATTACACTTACCATTATTTTCATGAAGTGAATTACTACTGGGCTGCTGTTCCTTAATAGCATCTCTCTCTACAGTGTACAATGTCTGGAAATCTTCAAAAGTTACCTAGGAAAGAATAAAAGGGACAAAGGGTGTGATGGGTGGGGCTGGTATAATGATATCTGCTAGGATTTCATCACTAACTTTCCCATCTTTGTCCCTATCCAGTGTCTCCATAAGCTCTTTAGCCATGTTTGGGTCAAATTCTTCCATGCTTGAGATCATTTCTTGCAAGCCATCAAACTCAATGTATCCTTTCTCTTCTTTGTCCACCTCTTGGAACAGCTCCCTGAGGTTCTTTAGATCCACGTACAAAGAGCTTGGTCTCTTATCAGCCGACATAGTAGCTGCAAGTTTTAACTGTTGCTCTACTTGATTCAAAGATAGCGCTGTTATGATAAAATACCAGCCACACCTTGCTATTGCAACGCCCCCTCACTTGGGAAATTGCGTGGGTGTAACATGTAGCTCCACCTTAAAGTAGGCGTGGTCATGGAAGCAAGGGATTGGAAATTTCTAAAACGACAAAGATCACCTGACCATATACCCTTTACAAAAGGTATGGCGGATGGGCAGTCCTTAGAAGAGCCGCCTAAAGTAAAGAAGGCCAAGGGAAAGACGCCTACGGGCCCTCTCTTCACTCTAAAGAAATGGAACGCCGTGGCGATGTGGTCGTGGGACGTGGAGTGTGATACTTGTGCTATATGTAGAGTACAAGTTATGGGTATGTACATGAAAATATGGGCATACATATACTATAATTATGTATAATAATAATAATGTACATTATATTTAATTGTGTGGGCGTGTCCTTGTCTTCAGCTGCTTGCATATGCCTGTGACAGCTGCAGACCTATATATAATTATTTAAAAAAAATTTTTAGATGCTTGCCTTAGATGTCAAAGTGACAAGAAACAAGAAGAATGCATTGGTGAGTACGTACTGCAATAATGATCCTGTATCTCTTCTATTGTGTAGTCGTGTGGGGAGAATGCAATCATTCCTTTCACAATTGTTGTATGCAGCTATGGATCAAGCAAAACAATCGCTGCCCACTCTGTCAGCAGGAATGGACCGTACAGAGATTTGGAAGCTAGTAGAATGTCATTATATTATAATGATCATTGTTTTTAAATTATCTATTATGAAACACGTTATCATTGTGACATTATTTGAGTTTGATTCTAACGTCATTATCATTTGATTTCAATTTTTGAGTCAAATTTAAAAATGCATCTTGATGAGCTATAGCTGCATAATTTATAGTAAAAGACGCAGTCAATTTTTAAAGTAGAATCAATAACAATACAACAATGAATTAACAAATGAAGGCAATTTTAATTCTTAATAGTTTAAATAATAAATTAACTTCTATAATATCAAGACTGTAGGGCAGAAACAAAGACTTCAAAATGAAAATTTCATTACTAAAAAAGAAAAACAATAACGAGAAGTGAAAGAGTAATCTAATTACAGAACAACAGACTACTGACAAGAATAGACTTACAACTTTCTCTTCGATGACACCATCTTTAAAGAAGAGCATGTATGGCGTAAGCCCATCTTCTCTGAAATTCAATAAGGCAACCATTCCAGCAGTTTCATAATCACCCTCTCCATGAAAAAATTGAAAATCTTTATAATTTTCAAATATCTAAACAAAGCAAAATCATTGGAGAAACAGTAAAGGAGATTCGATACATCAATGGACTTATCCCTAAGTGCACCTTTTTGCTAAAAAAAACAATAATAATAAGTTCTGTTACGAACCTTTTTCATTGCTGGTTGAGCTGCAGCCTTAAAAGCAGCAGCTCTTTCAGGATCTTTCTCCTGCAGACGCTCAGATAGCTTCTTTAAATATCCCTATAGTCTCGTACAATAACATTACACAAGACAATAAGCGTTCTCATACCTTTACTGCTAACTGATAATCTTTCTTAGAACTAAAACTGGTCTCTTCAAGTTTGTTTGCTAATACAATATTACAACCAGAAACAGATGTTTCCTCTAATTCTTCTGCCCCATCCTCAGCGGAGGCATTACCGCCAATCAGTGCATCATCAATGCCTCCACCACTTTCAGTTGTCATCTAGAAAATAATAAATTAATAACATTGTGTGTGGTCTTTGTCCAAAATTTTAATACTCTTAAAAATAACCAAAATTGGATCAAACTCTCTACACAGAATGA
Source organism: Amphimedon queenslandica (assembly GCF_000090795.2). Lineage (NCBI taxonomy): Eukaryota > Metazoa > Porifera > Demospongiae > Haplosclerida > Niphatidae > Amphimedon > Amphimedon queenslandica. The sequence continues at coordinate 934,667 of NW_003546244.1, read as the reverse complement.
TTTCAATAAATTTGAAGTAAATTGTGGGAATATAAATGACTAATATCTTACTTTTCCTTCCACTTCATAAAAGATGTCGTCAACTACTTTCATTTTGTAAGTATCAGAGAAGAGCTCAGCTCCTAAAAACGACACAATAATATTAGCTACTCATTGTAAAGAAAACATACCTGTAAATAAATCCTTATAAATAATCATATCTGTTTAAAAATAATGTTCTAAAACTCGAGACAAAGAGATTGTAATAGTCCAAAACCTCAAAATGGTGTGTAGCCACGCCTACTCTGTACATTAACGTTACCATCACATGTCTTGCTTTTTATGCGCATGCGCAGGCCCACATGTACAGTGTAACTCATTAATCACGTGACTTTACCATACTAGTAATACATGTCACGTGAGCAGGAATTGGGTCAAGCAATCTGCAAAGCTGAACTTTTAATTTATTACGTTAAAGATACTATGCTAATTTGTCTGCGAATCCAATAAGATCTAGATCTGTAGAACTTCTGTTTCGATTCAAACTCTATTGGCTTCCATTGCTTAGCCTTCACTAGATGCATCAAAATTCATGGAACTTCAACACTATTTTATTTTTGTTGCATCCAGGGGCGTATCTAAGGGTGGGCCTGGGTGGGCCTGTGCCCGACCAACTCAGCAGACCAAAAAATTTTTTCTTTTGTATATTAGTCCTTTTAAAAATATTGCTCACTTTATTATGATAGCAATGAGACAACTAGCATAGCTAATAGTATTAGCCAGTGTAAATATAATGATGACATGGTAGAGACTTCCATAGTTCCATTTGGGCAATTGGGCTGCCATTTTTAAAATAATAACTACTACTAACCAATCAGTTATTAGACTATTCACATTAATTATTAAAGTAATCGAGTTAAAAATGGCTAAGAAACTTTGCTGAGTCTGTTTGAATGTCTTCCCAAGGCCAGTACTACTACTAATGAAGAAAATATAAGCACTGAAGTGCACATCCTAGCTTAATTAAAGTAATAATCGTAGTCTTTAATTGACCACGCCCATCATGAATATTAATTAGCTCTAGAAATTTTTCGCGGCGCGCTTCGCGCGCCACATATTTTTTCTCCGTGCCCGACCAACTCTCAGAGCTTAGATACGCCCCTGGTTGCATCATGTGATAAACAGTGATGAGTAATGTGTATACTAACTTGTAATGTGTACAACCTTGCTTTCCTGTACATTATTTGTTGGCACATTGTCAATTAGATAGCTGGTAACTATTTTAAAGATACGTTGAGTTAACACAAATAAGCAGCCATATATGTCAAAGCAAAAAAGAAAACATTATAAAATAAATATTAATAAAACATCAGCAGTTTCAATTATCTAAGTCTAGCTTCTCCTCTAACAGTTGATATGTTTCTTTTTTGGTGTAGCGTTGGACTCCACACTGCATTACAGTAAGCAGTACAAACATTGCAACTCCAATGCACATAAAATGCCACACAAAACATGCAACAATGAACATAGAATTGTTATGTACATCGTCCCACTTTGTAGGGCCAAATATAACAACCCCGACCTCAATGAACCAAGTACCTTGCAGCGTTATCCCTAAAGCTAATCCTCCATTGATTAGCATGTTTGAAGACTGCATCATCCTTAGAGCAGCAAACAGCATACAGACCCCAATGCTAATGACAAGTAACTCATGCATAAGAACTTCCAATTGACTACGGTCATGGTCACCTTTGGTGTGATAGTAAAAGATGAATGCTTCCACAAAGAAGGCAAGAGTGAGAAATAGCTTTGAAGTATGTTTAGGATATCGAATGCAGAGGGAGAGAAGATCAACAATACCAGAGACAATAAAACAGGAGTACATTGTGATGTGGTGCAATTTAGCTTGTGGTGCAAATGATCCATCGGCTTTATTGTGCAGTGACCAGACTTTTAGTCCTACGTGTTCACCAATGCCGTCATCATTGGGCACCATTGTTAAAAATCCTTCTACGAAAACTCCCAATGATGCAAAAAATATCTTTAGGACAGGTTCAATTGGCCATTGTGGAAGAAAACACATTGGTATGTAAGATCGTTTGGATATATTTTTACCATCAAAGAATCTTTTCTGCTGCTTTACTTGATATTTTTGACTCAAGTATAATCAGAATGTAGCTATGATCCACCAGAGCCCATAAATTATGAAAAAAATACCAGGAACAACATGACCACCCAAATTACCCATCAGCTACAGAACAAAGCCAGGAAGACTGTTACCACTGTGCTGAGAACTAGAGAAATTGTTAGCAAATGGCGAAAGGCTACGTATTTTAATACAATTTATCGGAGAAACTGCGCATGCGCAATAAAAATTAATTTCCGCGCAAGTTAATTAAAATTAAATAAAATTAACAATAATAATGTTAGTCCCTTCACAACTATCATTGACACAAAAGTAAACATACAGTCTACATCGAATATAGTACAATAGCTGAATGTGTAGAGAAAAGAGAGACAGAGTGTGTAGTACTTATTATTATCATTATAATTCTAAAATTAAACAAGTGTCCCTTCATCTTGATCCATCAGCAGTGCTTCCTGTAAATCCATCTCTCTATTATTACGAATACCTCCTCTCTGACTATGATACTCAATCCCCTGAGGGGGAGGCGTACCAGTAGAATGAGAGGACTGTGGCCTGGACCTAGCTCCAGTCGCCAAATGAGGTGGCTCAGGACTAAAGAGACCGGCAGAAGAACGATAAGACGAGCGATGAGACGGAGAATTCATCAACTCCGGAGACGACCGCAACTGGTGCTGGTTGTAATAAGGACCGCCAGGACTGCGATTATCAAGAGAGAGGCGGCCATGTATGGGGCTGCTCTGTTTATTGCGCGAGTAATGATGACTGATGTCATCAGCGGCGAGACTACCGCCACGCAGTGCATCAGGGTCATACCTCCCCGAGCCAAAAGACGTGACGCTAGTACGCGGTGACCTCTGCTGCTGATCGGTCCCGATAAACGAGTCGTTAAGATCAGACATGTAGCTTGAGTGATGGGACCTGTCCCCAGGAGGGAGGTAAGGGCTGTGTCCGTGATAAGCTGCTGATCTAGATCCCGATAGCTGGCGGTGGGTGGAGGGGGGAGAGGAAGGGCGGGGCATTTCTGTCACGTCGTGAAGTGCCGAAGTGCTTTTGTGTAGAGACGCTTTTTGATTAGTGATAAGAGGTGAGAATTGCTGCGGCGAATCGTCAAATATCATCTTTGCCAAATACGAATCGTCTACGGTTGAAGTTGAGTTGCTAGGCGAAGTGTGTCTGACAGATCGCCTGGTTGAAGACCCGGTAGTGTTTGGAGGTGGAAGAGAAAAACCTAAAAGAAATAAAATGAAGTACTGCAAGTATGCAGAACAATATTCCATACCAGGAGAGTCATATCTTGAATCATAAGGATAGGGTCTCCTTTGGGATCTCTTTAGCTCGACTAGCCTATCCTCTAGCTTCTGATACTTATCTTCTGCACGTTTTACTTCTTTCTTGCGATCCTTCTTCATAGCACGGGATTTAGCTTGATCGACTAACGTCCTGCTTGCTTCAATGATAGCTGACTGAACTTCTAACTGCTTTTCTAGCTCCTCTATAGCATCACCTTCACCCTATTATAATAATAAAGTAGCATGTTACTCCAAATAAATGACTTATAAGCACTGCAATCACTGACAATCACATTATGCATGTAGGAGAAGTACCTAACTGCCTAACAGGACAACAACTTAATGCTTTAAAATATGCCAAATTACTAAGAATGATAAACAATCGAAATCTGGCTCCTTTCAATGCATCAAACATTCAAGGAATTCTAATTATTTTTACAAATTCAAATGATGTCGCTATGATTACCACGGATTCTCCTCTGTCCAGTACGAATTTAGAAAATTTAAAATTTATTCCAAACTTTGTTCTCATTTTTTCAATTTCTTCGGCAGTTAATCCTTCAGGTGGTACGCCAGTTATTTGCTAAAAGATAAAATATGAAAATGCAAGGTAAAGACTGAAAGAGATTCACTTTACCATTTCTTTCAGTAAAAGATCCTTATATGCCGTGAGTTTCTTTTCTAACTTATCAACAAGCTCATCTCTAGTAGTCGACAGAGCACCGTACATCTCTTGCTGAGCTTTCTTAGCAGCAGCGACAGCTTCAGCTGATGCTATGGGAAAACAAAGTGTAATGTGAGTATCATGCAACGTATGGTCATCCCACCCACCACCTGTGGCTTGATTGGACTTGGCAGACTCGATACTGAGACTAGAGTGACTGCTACTCGGAGATATGCTGCCACCGTGACGATGCTTGCGATTGAGGTGACGTAGTATTTCGGTCATCGTCATGTTAGGCTATAAAATTATAAAGATGATGATGATGATGGTGATAAAACAATATAAATGAATGGTGAAAAAGACAGTGAGACTCACTTTGGCTTCATCAAGGTCACCAGTATGGAAATCAGTTGACTATGCATAAGTGATAAATGAACATAAATGGATATACAATTACGTGTATGTGTTACTTTGGCACTCCTTTTAGAACGATAGAACATGTGCTGATCGCGGACCATCTTCCAAATAGCTACTACAACCTTTGGATTCTTGCCATACCAAGCTAACAGCGCCACTGAGTTTGACTGATAGGTTTTTCTAGGAGACCTAGTAATGTTGGAGGATAACGTAGAGTTGTAAAGGTATACACACCTTGAATTAGTGTAAACCTCTACAGAGAATTTCTTATCTTTATAATAAATATTTTGTAAGTTCATCCATTGATAATGCTATGGAGAGAGAGAGAGAGAGAGAGGGAAGGTCAATAGCTTCCTATTATACACAAATACTTACAGCAATGGGCTCATTCCTGTTATCCAGGTAGCACTGAACGATGCCATTAGTACCAACCCCCAACCACAAGGGAACATTGTTCTTATCCTACAAAAATATACATTTAAATACTAATCAAACACACACACAGAAGCTCCTTACTTTGACTTCAAAGTAATGATAGGAATACATAGGCAAACTTTGGACAATCTCCAAATAGCGAAAGATGGCCTCACCACGCGACAAATTATCAGGACACAATTTGTAATAGCGCAAAATACAATCCTCACTATAATATGATCATTCAATAAAGAGAGTTATAATGAGAGCATGTGGGACATACCATCCTTTGACACTTTGTTTCTGGAATATGTAGGCAGGGATTATAGGTATGCCTTGTAGTATCTTCCTGGCCTCTTCCTCACTAAATGTAAAACACAAATACTATAATTACACATTGCAGTAGTACCATGTTGGCATACAAATTCATTTAATATACATGTATACTATTCAGAGTAGGAACAAAATATTAACAAACTCAACTAGAATACATATAATACATAATATCACAAAGTAAGAACAAAATAAAAACTAAAAATACAAACAGACAAACAATAAAGAGAAACAATAGCACATTGCCACTAAATGGACTCCTACCTTGTAAACGAGCCGTAGTTAGCTCGCATGACCAGTCCCGCCAACTCGTACACTGTCTGCTCATCAGTGATGATCTCTGACTTCTCAATAAACTTCCTCGTCTGAAGAAAGAGCATCTCAACTGTAGTGTGGTCCTGAAGATCTTCATAAGTATCCACATAATATCTGAAAGAGAGATAATGAGGTTAAAGATAAAGGGAGAAGTAGAGAGTAGGTATAAAAAATAGTGAAGAGATAAGATGATGGAGTAAGGATTATTCGTACTTGAAAGTAAAGTGTAGTTTAATGGGGTCATTTCCTTTTGGTAAATCCTGAGCTGGATCTAAAACAGCTTTATCCAACTCCAGCCAGTTCCTATATCTACAATAACAGTATAAAGAGGCTACACGAAACCTTAACAGCATTACCCATCTCCCTCAGTCACGAGACCAAAGTAATGCTTCTCTTTCATTTTACAGTGAGATGCTGCCATGTTGAGGAGATCTCCAGCTTGCAGAGCAGGCTAATGGGGAAAAAATAATTTAAAAAAATAATTCCAAGACACGGTAAAGTCCCTCTCCAGCCTTTACAAGTCAATTATTAACTATTAAAGCTCAATGCTCATGTTTAAGTGTCAATTGGGTTCAAACCACCACCTTCCTGTTTCATCTTTCCCCTCTCATTCATGCATAAAGCTACATTTTCAGTTCAAGGGACATAAAAAACACTGAAATTAACATAAATAGATACACATGCAAAAGCAGCCTCAAGTAAACAAGACTAATGGTTAATCACGTGATGCAAATGATATATACATAATCTGCAAAATAAACTAGAAAACATACCTCACTGTTATAATAATGGGCATAGACATGTGTCCCATTATAGCTTATAACTTATATGGAAGTCTAATGTAGTGATGCATTAACTGGTTGGTTGGTTTACTGTTGATAAACATGGACTAAGATGTGTCCATGGCTAATAGATCAGCTAACAATAATAACCATGGAGCACATGAATATAATAGTAACTCTTCTATTAAGCAACTTTCCCCATTAATCTCTTTTACTTGTTTTTCTCCTCATCAGTACCGACACACACACACACACACATACCAACCATAGTTTGGAATCTAAAGCTACACTGCACACTACAACCACATAAAACCACATAAATGTATTGAAAACAATGGAGAGAAAACACACTACACGCACAAAGCTTATAAACAAACAATCATAAACCATTGTAGGACCACTAAATAGTAAATAATCACACCCACACCCACAAACACACACACAAAAGGTGATATTATATTATTAATCAGTACCAAGAAACCCACAATAATAGTGAGTAAAAGATAATCTCACACAAATTAGAGTGATCCACCCTTACACACACCAACTGGTCACTATAAACAGGTGCAATTGTTATGATTAGAGCTAAGAAACTATCCCCAGGCTCTTGGTATGATCAAAACTACCTACTTTGCATGCCAACAACACATTCCTAAAGCTGTACTAATACGCTTACAGCTCTGGGTGTGCATAAATGAGTACATGTATAGACATACTATTATCACATTATAGACTGGGAGAAGTAAACAGGAGTAATGAAGTCTTGGGTGTGCATGTATTTGCTTATTAAATTCCCAACACAGAGCTTGATGTCATAAGGACCGGTTCGATTTAAAAACACATAAATACAATTGATACCATTACCCACACACGGTATGTTATGACTTAGTACATTGATCAGTCCTTTGATCTTCACCCACACACACAATATGAATTGTATTACAGATACACAGACACAGAGACAGTCTCAGACTCACTCCTACAATGAGTCCACTATTAGCTAACCTGTACTGGTATTGTGATCTGCGTGTCATCAGGTAGTATCACAACACACTCACGAGACGTTTCGGGCATGGCCAACTGGCTTCCACTTAAAACTAATCAAAAATAGTCTGTGCAAAAGGAGAAAGAAAAGAATAATTGAAATTACATAAGGAAGCATTGAGGAATTAAACCTCACTATACAGCGTGCTTAACTAACCTTTTTATTGTAAGAAAAGCTAATAGAGAAAGACCTTTCTTTGTAATGGCCTCTGCTGCTACTAAAACCGGTCGCAAGTTTAGTGGTGATGCGTAGGAGGAGCTTCTAACAAAACCACACCCAGATCTACCTCGCGGGCGTGGTTTGGAGCAAAAATGTGTGGGTGTGGCTCACCTTTCTGCAGAGATGTACAAAGCTGCTTTAGTCTCTCTGGCCATTTTATTTGGTCTGTGTAATGGACAGGGTCTTAATGTGCTGTCCTTTAACGTGAGACAGTTTGGAAGATCCAAGTATTCTGATCAAGAGGTGGTTAATACACTTATCGAGGTATTATAAAACACATTTTATTATTATTATTGCAAAATATAATGCAATGCCTCGGTAGATAGTGAGAGGCTATGATCTTATTCTAATCATTGAGCTGGTTGATGTCAGTCAGACAGTTCTTCCTGGGTTTGCATCACAATTGAACGAGTTAGTGCTTTGATTATTAATCACTATCAATTTACAGCGTACATTAGGGCTGTTGCTAGCTCTGGGATACGATATAATTACTCAGTTAGTGAAAGAGTTGGAAGAAGCCATGTTAAGGAGCAATATGTCTTCCTTTATAAGTATAACCTGCTAATCAATATCGTGTTATTAAATTATTCATCGCACAATATAGGACCAGTGAGATACAAATCTTAGACAGTTATCAATATCCTGACAACAGTGACATGTTTGAGAGACCGCCTTACTCTGTTCTAGTCAGGACTCTAAATAGAAATCATGGAAGTAAGATCATCCATTTGATTCTATACATGTTGGTATATGCATTACTGAGTGAAGACTAGGCATGGATACATATAGTCCATATCTGTGGGTGAGGTAGCTTTGCTAGATTTAGTTTGTTCATTGGATGTCAACAGAGGATTTGATGTAGACAGAATATTTAGATTCGGGCAATCTAAGTTTTACAACAACTTAATATTTGTTTCATAACAGTGTACATTTGATTATATGGTGTAGCCATAGATTCACAAGGTTTCTTTATAGATATACCACCATTCTTCCTAATCGCCAGTCACACAAAGCCAACAGATGCTCCAGAAGAAATCAATCATCTTGATAACGTCTTTGAAGCAACTAGCTCTGCATTCTCAACTAGTAATGGAGCCATATTAGGTGACCTGAATGCAGGCTGCAGCTATTTATCACGAACAAGATACAATACGCTTGATTTGGTGGTCAATACTAGCTTCACCTGGTGGATAGGCTATGATACTGATACTACAACCGGAACAACCAACTGTGCTTATGACAGGTTTGAGTATTGTCCATCACATCATGTGCCAATGTACAAATGGAACTATTAAAAGAATTACTATATAGAACCCAGAATATTAGTTAAACCATAGATACTATAAACACAGTATTTATGGGGAAACACAAAAACTTATTATTATTATATATAACAATAACTATTTTGAATAATACTTGCATTCTGATTGTATTTTGTGTAGAATAATCACTTGGTCATCATTGACTCCTTATATAGTCAATGGAAGTGCTAGTGTGGTACTGTTTGACAATCAATATCAGCTATCATCTCAACAAGTATGAATCTTTATTATAATTATTTTCTAATTTTTTATAATAGACAGCAGCAGTTAGTGACCATTATCCAATTAGTATTAGTCTAAAAGGTATGTACATGTATATTAATATTCTTTGATAGCAATGGCACTAATTATTATTATTATTATTTATTATCTTTTTATAGGAGAAGTTGCTGACAGTGCTTTCACAGTCAATTCCGCACCGTTGCTAGTTATTGTTCTTGTGCTAATTGGAGCATTGTTACTGTACTGATGTGATTGCAACAGAATCTATGAGAGGGGAATGTGTTGGAGTGTTTTATAATACTTTAAATTGTGAAGTCTGAATTTTTTATTTTGTTATTAAAAAACTATTGATTTTGTTCATGTATTTCTATAATAACTTTAACCATGCATATTTTTATTATTTTTCAATTTTGTTAGCTTGAGTGTTGTTACATGCATAATATTGCTGTGATCTGTTAAGCTACCAATGGGCGATAGTGTTAAGTTTTCTACCATCATTATAATAACACTAACAATAATAAAGATAATAATAATAATAATAATGATAACAACAATTGTTACTGCTTACAATAATTACTGGATAAAAACAAAAATCAACCACAGCAAAAAAAAGGAATAGACATACTAACAAAAGTTTATGCACAACAGACACACAAAGTCAATACATTTATCAAGACTCTCGATACAAAAAACAACACAGACAAAAAGACTAGTAATTATTCTTTGTCAATCAATGCATTTACACCTAAGAACATGAATATATGTAATTAAAGCTAATAGCAATCCTCCACTTCACATAGCAGACGAGTTCACATTGTATTTCTGTCTCAGACTGTTAAACTGAGCCCCCATAAGAGTGAGTCTTTCTTCAGTCAAAGTCTCCATGATATCGTCGCCATACTGAATAGCATATCGGTATATCTCTAAGAGTGCACTGTCAGAGTGGAAGTGCAGTCCTTCCTTTGATTCAAAGCTTTGGAAGTAATTCTGTGTGATGATAAAAAGAGCGTCAATTAAAAATGTATTTTTTCGGTGAAAATTGTAAATATGGTAAAGGTTTTTGTTAAAGTTAATCATTTGGCAAATGGTATAATTAAAAATCCCCCCAAGTTTATAATTCATCTACATTATAAGTTGAGTGATTCACATGTAAATTAATATATACCTCAGCCATTTCTTGAAAGTAACTCTTATTATCTTCAGCTGTTGGTTGAGGTTGGGCCATGATGTCACGGTAATACCTAAATAAAGGTGTCACTGTAATCAACTATCAATGAATGGATTGAAGTTGTTTTTTTCCTGATACATATACATGTTTTGATATTGTGTTGCTGATTATAATCTAAAAATGAATTTTTTTATAAATAAAGTTGCTCCAAAATCAAGCCAATGTCCCTGTACTATAGTACAGGGATTTTGGTCAAATTTTGCCAAAAATAAATAGGAGTGAATTTTTCAATTTTATAATTTTTCCTGATACATATACATGTTCTTATGTTGTATAGAAAGTTTGGGCTGATTCCGATCAAATTTAATTTTTTTATGAATTTTTAAAGTTGCTCCAAAATCGAGCCAATGTCCCTGTACTATAGTACAGGGATTTTGGTCAAATTTCGCCAAAAATGGCTAGGAGAGAATTTTTCAATTTTATAATTTTTCCTGATACATATACATGTTCTTATGTTGTGTAGAAAGTTTGGGATAATTCCAATCAAATTTAATTTTTTATGAATTTTTAAAGTTGCTGCTCCAAAATCGTGCCAATGTCCCTGTACTATAGTACAGGGATTTTGGTCAAATTTCGCCAAAAATGACTAGGAGAGAATTTTTTATTTTTAATATTTTTTTCTGATACATATACATGTTCTTATGTTGTGTAGAAAGTTTGGACTGATTCCAATCAAATTTAATTTTTTTACCAATTTTTAAAGTTGCTCCAAAATCGAGCCAATGTCACATTATGATATGCTAAGCATATCAAAACCTCTGAGTTTTAGCTGGTAAAAACTCAGCTCCGCCCCATTAAGTGGGTGTCAATCACCTACTTTACTTCATTAGATAAATCAATCTTCGCTAGTTCAAGATATTAAAAATAACTGCAACTATCATAGTTTTCATTAAAGCAATAAAATTCCCACTGCCTCTATTTTGATGCTCTAAATTATTGTTGGAAGTGGTACTAAAGTGAAAACTCTGGGCCATTTTTCATCACATGTTACCGATGGTAGTACAGGATATTTCGTCAAAAATAATTTTAGAGAGATTTTAATTTTTTAAAAGTAATAGTACAATACACGTAGGATGTGACACATTGGACTTCAAAATATTTATAATATGAGGAAACTATGCAACACAATTGAACACTATTCAACTGAAAACAAACACAAGCAACAACACTTGGTAAACAGGCATAAACTGAACGTGACAATAAACAAACAAAAGGTCAAAATAAATAGTAATAGCTTTCCCAATATACGTAATAAATAGTAATAGCTTTCCCAATATACGTTGTATTTCACTTACTGTAAAACCTCCTCCTTGTATTGCTTAACTTCATTGGCATAGAGGAGTCTGGCTGAAGGGGTGTCCTTAGTGTAGCGAACTTCAGCAGTAGAGCAAGCATCAATATAGGCTTGAGCTATGACAGTGAAACAAGCATCTATTGTTGCAGACTTGTTAATGTCAAAAACAAAGTCTGGATTCTTAATTAGATTAACCCAGAACCTTAAGGGTAGACTGCGAAAAAAAAAGAATTAAAGTAAATGAAGATAATACCATAGTAACCATACAGTATACATTGATGGTGTATCGCTAAGTTGTGTACAGCTAAATGCAAAAATTGAAACAGGTGGCGCCAATTGACAACTCAACACTTAACATGCTTTTGCTTTCTAGACTCACGTGTTAGTTTTCCAAGTGTGGAGTATCTCAGGATCAGTAATCCCATTCTCTGCAGCCTGTGCGTCCAAGAAATCAAAGACTATCTTGATAGCTCTAGGCAGTGATTTACCAGCAGGAACGGAGAATATAGCATGGAACAGATCATCAACGTAAGACTGGATAATACGCTACGAAAAGAAATTATATCATTATTATTAAATCCTTTTAAATAGATTCATATGTACTTTAGTTGATAGCAATCGAGTAAGGAACACTTCAGAAACAATCTTTTGATCTCCTTCGTTGGCCTCCGGTTTAACCTGAACAAATAAATACATGTACATGTAGGAGCATACTAACAGGTATTAATCTCATTGCTTTACATGTGCTAAACTGTACACTTAATTAATTTTGTCTAGTTCATTCATGCATTAGGTTTGGGTGGATAGTCATAACAAAAATGAAGTAGTAAATTCTTTTGTGGTTTACTAATGAACATCATTACACAGCTTACCAAATGAAATAATCTCGTGTTGGTATCAAATGAGGGCGAATTAACTGAAGCTAGCAATGACGTCTGAGATGTAATAGAAGCACTCGCTACTATAGTACCAGGAACATCGTAGCCAACTGAAAAATAACAATGTTAAAAGTGGATTGTTTATTCACAAGGTGCATGACCTTTGCCACTGTAATCCACTGTAAGGCACTTAACTCTTCTCTTATACACAACATAACACACACACGCACACACAATATTGCTACTTATACTCTATTATGCTTTCTCTCTCTCTCTCTCTAGTCTCAACATAAGTTAAATCAATATTAACAATAATACATGTACATGTACATGCATTCATTGTATTGTACATGTGTAATACTAATAGTAGTCCATATAGTAATGAATGTGACATCATACATACACAGTGTAAAGGGCATGATACGAGAAACATAAGCAGTTAAGCACATTAGTAATACTAAAAATAACCTAGCACAATGTAATGTGTGTGCATAGCTAATTACCTGCTCCGCTAACTGGTCTACCAGGACTAAGTGTCTGATTCCGTGCTGTAAGTCTAAAACGAGGAATTGGCTTCTTAGGATCGGCTATGGCAGCTTCAGCCTATCATAAAAAATTCACAGTACACACTAGAGTAGACTAGAAATACAATAACAAGCCTAACCATTTCAAGGATATTGAAGTGACCTAGCGTATTGATCCTCATCCACTCTCCTTCTCTCCTGCTAGTAGTGTCCTGATCTTTGAGAGGTATTCCAGCATTACCTCTACACAACTCTGTGAATAATACACATCTGTTAGTTTACTTAGCACATTAACTTGAGACATTACATAATGGTGAGAAACTACATTTATAAGTCATCACATCATTATACAAAACACTCTCTCTTCATTACTACAATGTCCTCCTCCATACCTAATTCAACTTCAGCTATTGAAGGACGCTTTGAGACTGGGCGGTTCCCATAAATGAAATCGAGTAGCTTCTCTTTCGTTTGACTCACGCTATCAGTGTCCATTACTTTGATGGTCTGTATGTCATCAGCATTAGATGGATCTGGCTCAACGCCAGCATCCTCTTTCCTTGTATGCCTCAGCAGCGTATGTGAATTCCCCATCTCTACTTCACACTCCATTACCTGTATACGTGTGTGTGTGTGTGTACAGAGCAGATGGGCGTAGAGGAAACTTTAAGTAACATATACAGAAATAAATAAACACCGCACGGGTACATATCAACACACAATGGATTGATGACAGCAGTTCTGTATGTATGTTTCTCAATTCTGCTTAAAAGGCGGGACAAACATAAACTTGAAAACTGAAAGCAAGCAGAATGTATTGCTTAATATGATAAACATGAATCGTGCAGTCTCTGGGAAATATCCAGAGAATAGCATTATCAGAATGAGCGTGGAGGACAAAGAATCACAAAGATAAAGAGACAAATAAACAAACCTTGAAATCGAGTGGCTGCCGGAGTAGCTTCTCCTCGGAGAGTGAGTTCCTGGCGTCGCCAGTAATAACATCAATTGGCCCCTTCTCCAGTTGGGCCTTCACTGCTTTAAATAGAACAAACAGTGGGGCACCGGCACACTCTAGCATGTACGGGTAGAGCGTGACACAGAACCAATTGGTCAGCAGCTTCTCTGCAACCGACTCTGTTCTTCTTAACAATAGTTTGGGATGGTTCTTAGTATTGGAGAGACTCCGACGAATCAGGTTACCCAACAAAGCTTCAAGTACCCTATACAGTACATACATGTATTCATACACGTAGGCATAATAATAATATTGAATAATATTGAGTAATAGTATAATAATTGACTCACTCGGTAGAATAGGAAATATCCTTTAAACAAGCAACCATCAATAGCGAAGCCATTGTACTCCTAGTGACATAACATGATTCAACCATCACAAGATAGTAAAGGGCAATACTCACTTATCCTGTAGATTAAACTTGGGTCGGGACTCAAGTGTCCTTATAAATGCTACCAGAAACTTCTTGTCGAATACCAGCTCCCTAAACTCGTCCAGTAATACACACATTGAGTCGTGTGTCATGCCATGGGGCACCTGTACAATGTAAAGCAATAAATAATGATGTAATCACCTCTAAGTACTAAGCAATGGCCATGGCATGTGGTTTGTGTGGCATGAGAGTAATAAATACAACCACAAATTGACACACAAGGATCAAACAATGAAAAAAGAGCCACAAAGTTAACCATAGCTACACTGCATGAACTTTCTGTATGTAATCATTGATACATCTGCACATGACATAGCAAATTAACCATAGCTACTTTATGTAGTGATAATACATCATACATGTGCACGTGACATAGTAAAGTAATGATCCTGATAATCCAATAATGCCTTCTTTGGTATTCAAATAGCAATATGTACATTACAACTCAATCATACATGCAGCATCCATTACCTTTGGGGGAGAGAGGACAGGATGGTTAGTGTTAGCTGCAGGAAAGAAAACTTTAGTGGCATAGGTTGGAAAGTCATGGAAAGGAAGTTGTTGCATATCTAAGCTATCTTCAGCTACAAGTTCCCCTAGATCAGTTTGTAACTCAGCAAAAGCTAATAAGGAAATACATGTTTCAACATATTATCGAGTACAAGGCATGTATATGTACATGTATGTATCTGTTTTACCTTGCTTGCACTGGTCAGCCATATCCAGCTCCATACTCTCCATTTGCGAGAGAAGATGAGTGACACGCATGTCCTGCTGCTTGGCTTGTCTCCTCAAGCAGTAAACGAGAGGAATGATAAGGATAAGGAGAACAATTGCAACTAGTACAAGAACAGCACCAGCAGAAGCTCCAGCAATCAGCGGCACATTACCAGGGTCTGAGGCACGGGTATAGGTTAGTGTCCATTCAGGACCACTGGTTCCATTAGGAGGAAACACAAGGTTCCTTCCTACTCTAACCTATGAATGGACAATTACACTAGCTGATCATTGTATTATTAATATCTTACTGTTACTGATAGTGTGGTACCAGATTCTTTATTTGGTGGTCTACAAGTAATCTCCTATTATCAGTATTTGACATTAATGATTACATATTGCTATGTTATAGCTTACAGTATTAGAACTTGTTCTAACAGTACATACATGTACATCAGAATTATCTCTTAACGTAATGTTAATCTCAGATGGCCTCACTGATTCAACGTTCATTCCCTTTTTAACAAAGCAAGTATATTAGTTTATACATGTACATTAATTACTACAACTTACTTTAATAGTAATATCATTAATGTCATCAACTGATATAGATCTTGACTCAGGATCAATGCCAGTAAACATTGGATTACGTTGCAGTGTCAGTCTCAGAGCTGCATCATTGTAATCAGGTGACTCTGCTCCATCTAACATTAGGATGTACTCAATATTCATCCCATAGTCACTGTTGGCCACATTAGTAATGTTAGGAGCATTACATGTCAGTGTAGTACCATTAACATTAAAGACACAAGGCTGTATAAAGAGATGCATTACTATAAAACAAGAATACTATACTGACCTCAGTACTACTAGAACCCAGTCCACTATGATTGATAGTAATAGTAGGAGACTGAACTGAATTTAAGTTATCACCAGAGAATACTAGTTTAATACCACCACTGAAAAGGAGGGAGAAATAAAGAGCATGTATCTACTAGTATATATACTTACGCTGGTATCGTGATCACAGGACTGATACTATTAAATGTAGGATCTGGTCTATATTCATAACTGATACTAGTATTAGAGAATAAAGCTTGATTGACTGATACTATTATATTCCTTGTACATTCACTACCATTAATACTACCAGTAAGACAGTTGATCTCAGTATTAGTAAGTCTCCTATCAATGTACACAATAAATATGATTGATTCAATTTCATCCCCACTTACGTGATATCACAGTTAACATCAGGACATGTGTTTCTCTTCTTTCTTGATGATGATTCTCTCAGCATTACTTTAGTCATTTCTTTATTACCAATATCAAAGTTAGTACCTTGTATTCTTATTCTAGTACCACCACTGAAAGGACCAAATGTAGGACTCACTGATCGAATGACTGGTGTTAAGAACTGGAATTGAGCTATATCCATACTATTGACAGTCACACTACCACTGGATCTGGTTACTCTTATCATAATAGTCTCATTCCTGTCCATATTATCACTAGCATCAGGATCAATAGTACACATTATCTTTTTTCCTGCTTCATATTCACCAACAACACAGTTTCTACTACCAATCATAACAGATTCTATGTCAGAGCGTTGTGTTCCCAAATTAGTTCCATTAATAATGATGGTTATTCTACCACTAGGGGGACCAGTCTTAGGATTAAAGTCAGTAATGTTTGGTTGAGGACAGCTTCCTGTACTAATGACAGGACTATCACTACAGTCACTAATGTCTCTACATTGGTTATTACTAGTACACCAACTGCAGTTAAATCCAGTACCAATTCTCTGTGCTAAGCATGATGAGCAACCAAGGGCCAATGAAGGGCAGTCATACAAGGTCACTGTAGATCATAATTATAAACAATAAATAAAATAATATTCATTATAATTACCATTGAGATTTGTAGGAGCATTAGTCTCTATTGTATATCTATTTCCATTGAAAACTTGTGTGAGACTTAACAAGACATTTTGAGTACTACCTCCAATCATTAACTATTGAATAATAATTATTAATCAATTATTACTAAATATTCTACTGTTACTCACCCCAGGATTATTAATACATGTCACTCTATTGTCACTGCTAACAGTAGCAGTTCGGTTAGCAATGGTACCATACACACACTCATAAGTGAGGCCAGGAGGAGACTATAAAATAACACACAACAACACACAATGATAATGATACTGATATTCAACTGATGTTCAGCAAGTGCTATTGGCATTAGGGCACTACATAATGTGTGGTCACTAAATAAATACACTTATTCCTTAAAATTTGTATAATATTCATGAGGTGTGTATTGATTAGGATAGAAGGTCAGACAAGCTGTGTTACTAAAAATAGCCACTACTATTTAAAAGTGTGTACAAACATTAACAGTATGTGTGGTATAACATACTCCAGTATTGCTAGTTGATAATGTTAAATTCTTAACAACATTAGCTGCTTGAGTATATCTACCATCAGATGTAACTGAATTAGGCTCTAAGAAAGGACAGAAGCTCCTAGCATCACCACCATCTTTTATCTATAAAGAGTATGAACATGTAACACACATGGTATAAGAATATGGAAGTCTTACATTGAACCATTCACCAGTAGTACATGATGAGTTCTGTCCAGTACATGTAAAATCCAACTGACACCAACCACAAGTTTCACTTTGAAGACATGCACTACACCTAATAAAGAGACAAAAGGAAATAGAAGAGAGAGAGAGAGGGTGTGAAATAAAAAAGAGAGAGATAGAGAGAGTGAACAATTCATCACATATTTGACTAATGAGATTGGAGAACAATTCATCACATATCAATACTGCCGAATTAGCCAATTTTGTACAACTCTTAGCACTAGTGACAAAGCTAGTAATAACTACACACTCATGAAATGTGTAGGAGTGTACTAATGATCCATCAACCCACAAACAACACTGCCAAATGTGTCCATGTTCACAAACAGGCTATAGAGGCAGTTAGGACTGACATCCAATACCCATAATTAAAGTAATGTCCATGGAATTTGTGTTCCTTTTAAGAGTAAAAACAATAATATAGCATTACATAAATGACATGTTTGAGATGATAAGGTTGCCAAACTAGGAAGGAGAGGTTGATCAGTGATACAACATCCTTTGAACACCTGACCAACCATACACACACTACACCACTATACAAGGCATAAGCAGGTACATGTACATGTACTGTACAACTGATTAATGAATTGATATGGCAGATGTGGGAATAGCTGCTGTGGGTATATAAATCTGTCAATCAATTATCACTATGCTGATCCTATGTACTGGAACATTGTCACAAGTAGCCCTTACAAGCCACACACTCTCCCCAGTGAAGCCCCAGGTACACAACTGAGCTAATACACACTCAATATTGGCCCATGATGAGTGTGGTATGTAATGGTGGCTAACTTGTGTACACAGACTCTGTAATATACACTGGCAGAGAGAATGGAACAACATGTTGGGCAAGATATAGGTCAATCTACATGTGTACATGTAGATCTGTCCAGTAGATTATTGGTAAAGGTAAATAATGCTATTGATAATACAAGTGGTGCTGCTGACACACTTTGTTAGTAGTAAACTGACTCAGTAGCTGGCCCCTAATTGAGCTCTGGCTTACTACATTCCCACAGTATAGTACTACTGGTTGTCATCATAAGAGGAGATGACAGGACATACCAACATCTTAGTTGTCACAATTATTATTAAATAATTAATTTAAACATGCTAATACAACGTTACTCTATGGCTCGTAACTCACTCTGTTGCTGTAGGGCAGTTGTAAAAAGTATAGTTACTGGGTCTTGTATAGAAATTGACATTAGTTCTATTGCTGTATATACTAAAAGTAGTATCTGAAAAGAGAGAAAATGTAAATACAGACAGAAATGAAAGAGGAGGTCAGGTTATGAATAGGTAATATTATATTACCTAGTTGTATGCCAGTGACCTGAGACACTATGCCTTCTACTGAACAGCTACCAGTATTAGTACCCATTGATAGTTCCAATGGACTCATGATACCATTAAATACACAGAAATATTCTTCCTCGGTAATTGTAGGAGGAGGAGGAGCTGGTGAAAATGTTAAATTAACCTAAAGAGAAATGGAATGTCATACTGTTCTGTTGTTAATGATACATACCTGATGAGGTTCCTGCTCTGTATCTATCACATAAGTACTTGGATTAATAGATACTGTATCAAAGCAATTATTACTGTCTCCTTGTGTTAGGTATCGTCTTTCTTGATAACTGTCTTGGCAAAATGGTCTTCGTGAACACTTGTTCTCTATCATACACCAACCACACAATGGATCACCTAAACTAACACACTCAGAGCAACTAGTAGCACTGGAACAATCCTCTATCTTTAATGCAATGACCTGTACATGGAATAGACTCAACAATAACACCCTATCATTATCATTATACTTACATTAGAACCACTGATACCATACACATACTCAGAGCCTTGGGTCCACTTTAGTACTGTGATTGAAGAGGTCAGTGTAACTTCGGACACAAATGTAAGGGTTGTGCTATTGACCAAGTGATACTGTAGGATTTATATGAAACTGTAATTAAGACTACATGTATATACCAACTACTAACCTTATTGATGTAATTATTGCTATTCACTGAAAATGCGAAATAAATAAAATCATTATCATCAATGGACACTCCAACAATAGCAGTTAATCCAGTCAGTATAGTATTGTTAGTAACTAGACCAGTGGAAGTGAGAGGGTTTGATACACCAACTGCTGGAGCTGGATTAGCACCTCTTGAATCTGATATACTACACTGTTAGGAGGTATAATTATTACAATACTATAAAAGTTTAACTCACAATACTTCCAGTTAATCCTCCTGAGCATGATGCAGAGCTCTGCCAAACGATATTCTTATTACCAGTACCATTAATTACACATGACTGATAAGCAGTATCCATTAAAGAGTTAATCTGAGACAGACTGTATGAACATATATCGTTTGAATCAGCACTTATTGCAATTAACAATGTCTCTTCATTAATAACTGATACACCACGTAAAGTAGGATTGAAGAAAGCATTATTACCATCACAACCTAAAGTCAGTTCATATTGATTGTTGAAACTATCAGTTGCACTGTCAACTGCACTGTCATTACACACTCTTATTATACGGAGCCGATTTTGGTTGCCACTTGGTGGAGGATCAATCACAACATAATAAGCATATCCTGATGCAAAGAAACCACTCACAAATACACGAGTGAATGAAGCTATTTGATTTGCAGGATTAGTAGCTCTTGACAGTGTGCTACCAGCAAACCAATACTGATGATATAGAATACGAGGATTAACAAAGCTCCCAGTATAAAAGCTGTTACCATCTACAGTAAACACAACTAGACTAGTAGCAGTACCACTGTTAAGATCCACTGTTCTATTAGCAGGAGCTTGAAGGTTAGATCCATTAAGAACAGAACACGTTACACCACCATCATCAGTACACACTACACACCATTCGCCATCAGGTGTACTAGCTATTCCATCAATAGTACCACCGGGAGTATCAGGAGAGCCCTCTAACTGTTGTAGGGTAGACGAGAACCGGTGAACTTGATTGGCAGTACTAACAAAGACTCCATTACTACTAACAGCTAAATAGGTGACGGTACTAGAGAGAGTAGACGAGATGAGAGACTGAGATCTGACTCCTCCCAAGATACAGAGAACTAAAAGACAGCAGAAAAGTCCTCCTGACATTTTGTGTCCCTTTCTCTTTGCTATCTCTCTATAAATCAACAGAGTGAGTGCATGTTCCTCTCACACTAGTAGGAAGAGGAATGTGGAGGATGCAGTGGGTGTGGTATGCAATGAAACCATGGAAACAACTTATTATTATTCATTACCAGTAATCTGAGCTGCTTTTAATTTTTTTCTTATTTTTGTAATTTTTTGTTATTTATTTATTACTTATTATTTGTTATTTTTGTCACTGAATTTTGAGTTGATAATTATAGTTAATTTATAGTATTGTTTTTGTTTCTTGTTATTGTTATTATCATAATGAAACGACGTTTAATCTAAATGATTATTATTGCACTTGACATATAATTTAGATAGATTAGATGTAATGCCTTAAGCTAATGTTTAGTCAATAGAACTAATAGTTAAATTGAGAATTTTAACATAGCTATACGTTTGTAAGTAGGCTCACTTTGCTGACTTTGTGTCAAACTATTGGCAAAGGTATAATACCATTATGGTGCAGTGTGAACAATAATGGGTAAAGCATGACATAATAATGCCATAAATTTTTAAGAGATGTATATCAACTTAAATGCATATTTGTGACCAAGTAATATGCAATACAATGTTTGTGAAAACCTTTTGTGACCGCAATGTTAACAAGAAAACTAGCTCTTAGCAGTAATTTAGTAGCTAATAATGCATTTTGCTTCCATAAGTATTTTTAATTATCTAATGTACAGCACTGAATTTTCAAATCTGGCCATAATTAGGCCATTGATGCAATAATTATGGTCTGTCTCAGTTAATAAGTAACAGAGCTCTACTTAAATTCAATAGATAGAGTGATTTGTGACAATATTTTAATGTAGATATTCTTGTACTACATGACCTATGGTCTTTAACCAATTTTGGAGTAACTTTTAAAAATTGTAAAAAATATGATTTCAATCAAAATCAGCACAAAATTTATAAACAACATAGTATTTATTTTTTTTAATTATAAAAGTAAAGAATTTTTAAAAGTTATTTTTTGCAAAATTTGGCCAAAATCCCTGTACTATGTATAGTACAGAGACTTTGGCTAAATTTTGGAGCAACCTTAAAATTCATAAAAAATAAAATTTGATCATAATCAGCTCAAACTTGCTACACAACATAAGAACATGTATAATGTATTGGGAAAAAATAATAAAAATAGAAAATATTCTTTAAGTTATTTTGGAAAAATTTAACCAAAGTTTCTCTACTATAGTACAGAGACTTTGGCCCAATTTTTGAGTAACTTAAAAAGTTAATTAAAAAAATCTAATTTTGATCTGAATCAATCAAACTTGCCACACAAAATAAGAACATGTATATGCATCAGAAAAAAATTTGGCAAAATTTGGCCAAAATTCCTGTACTTGTAGTACAGGGACTTTAGCTTGATTTTGGAGAATTCATAAAAAATTCATATTTTGATCTGAATCAGCTCAAACCTGCTACACAACATAAAAACATGTATATGCATACATATATATGAAAAATTATCAATATGGAAAATTCTTTCTTTGCCATTTTTGGCAAAATTTGGCAAAAAATTTCTGTACTGTAGTACAGGAACTTTGGCTTGATATACTGTGGTTTGATAATTATTATATATTGTGACTGTGTAGATGGTTTGATAAAAACATATACTGTAGTTTTTGGCCGGATTTTTGAGCAACTTTTGAAATTTATGCTTTGCACATAGATCTAATTTTAATGTAGCATAGATAAGCATTATATGTATTAGACAAAATCATAATTTTTTGGAGCCATTTCTGATGATCATGACAGAACTATAGTACATGTACTATTAAAAATTCTTTTTCTATATTTTACACCTTTGATGTAGATTATCTATGAATAATATCACGTCCTACATCAAATGATATACTGAGACATTGACATTCTTGCTGCATTGCAGGATCCAATGGTAACTATTAGTAGAAAAAAAGAGAAAAACTGTAGCTTTATATTGCCTAGACACAAAATTGATGACAATGTCATTCAATTTTAGTCCTTGAATATGAAAGAATCTCAACTTTCAAATTATTTTAAAATGATACATAAATTTATACATAATTTAGACTTTCAATTTCAACAATAAGTAGATTCTATATATTTATAATTAATTATCTAGATCTATATAACAGAAAATCAAGAGTTCGTGATCTAATCAATAATTTTACAACAGGAAGTGGTCTATTTTAGCTCTTTGACTTACATCCTGTAAATCTTCACACAGTCATCTTATTATGTGCCTTGTAATCAGTGCTCCTTATTCCACGCTATAGAAGTCATCATGTTCCTCTCTGTTCTTCTCCTATTCTTCTTGTATAGTCTGAGTCTGTCATTAGGAGCAAGTAATGCTATCTCACAGTATCAGTTACAAAATGACACTCTCTCTACTTGCCTTGTGCTGAGTGATGGATCCCTCCTGATTGGTACAACCAGTCACATTATAAAGTTAAACTCTGACAATTTAACAGTGAACTCTTCTCTGCCGCTGAACACAACTACTAATCAACTACTGTTACCCCTCAATGATACTGGATTCACTCAGAACATTCTCTCTTGTCAGGAGCAAGAGTGTTTTCTTCTCAATCCTAATGATCTCAGTGTAACAGTCAGTGTTTCTACTAGCCCTACTCCTTCAACATTCCTATTCCCAACCACACCTGACATGCCAGGGCTCTATACTGAAGGCAGGAACTTTTTTGTTGGTAAAGATGCTGATTCACAAATAGTCTCATCAATTAGTAAGCTACAGTACTCACCCTCTGGTTCTCAACTACAAGTTATGCTAGTTGGAAGTCAACAAGAACGTGTTATTAATTTTCCTAGAAAATTTCTGACTAATTTTCAGCAGAATGGATTTGTCTATTATGTGTTTCATCTTCCCGATTTTGGCTCTAAGCTACAAATAGCAAGAATATGTAGCAACGATACTGGACTTGAGGAGGATAATATTTTAACGCTTACAACATACACTGAGGCTGAGCTACAGTGTGATGAAATGACGACTCCTGATTCAATTACAGCAGCTACCTTTGTACAGCGTAATGGAGAATCAATGATTATGGCATCAATGAGAAGTGGCAAGACTAACATCATATGTACATTTAGTGTATCAGAAATTAATACAAGAATGGACGATAAGCTATCCTCATGTATAAATGGGCAGGGTACATTGTCTATAAAAAGGTTTAGCGGTAGTGATGCTTGCCCGACTAATTTAGAACAAGATAAGAAAGATGTAAGTGAAACTAGTCTTACCTGTATTATAATAATGAATCATTGTAATAGGCAATTACTGTATGCAATAGACCAGGACAGTTTATTGTTCCATTTGAAGTAGATAATCCTACATTTGGAGAGAGGGTTGCTTTTACATCTCAAATATTCTCTCTTAATAGTCTTGCATATGAAAACATAGTGTATTTATATGCTGGTTCTGATCAAACAATTGAACAAGTCAGTATTGATTGTGAATAACAAATTATTATATTCATTTTACAGTTTTATTTCAATGCTAGCAATTCATTGATACCAATTCGTAACATCACTTTGGCTACTAATGAACAAGTTGATAAAATCGGGTTCTCTTCCGACAGTGAATATCTATACATACAATCTGAGAGCTATGTAAGGAGTAAAAGTCATTTTTAACAACAAAATAAACAATTTGTGCAAGTGTAACTAGTCACAGTTTAGTTTTTGTGTCATGGGAATATTAATAATGTGTTTAGCAACAAAGTCTTATAAGTTAAGAGGACTCAGCATATCTTAAATAACTGTGGTGTACTAGTCCTTTCCTAATCCTGTTTGAGTCACGCTCGACAAGCCAATCCTATAGTAACTGTAATTATATTATTATTTGGGAGAGTAGTTAGGGTTTCAGTTCTTTATTATTATTATTATTATTATTTAGGTTGTCAAGCGTCCGGTAAATGTCTGTGATAGTTTTACATCGTGTGATTCGTGTGTGGAGTCGGGTGATCCTATCTGTGGATGGTGTGTGCTTTCCAGCTCGTAAGTTAAGAGACATGTGATTCACTAATTAGAGTAGAATGATCAGAATTTCCAGGCATATTTCACTCCACATACACTCATATTGCACTGATAGTATTAATTGTTGTGTGGTCATTACTAATTGATTAAAAAATCTTGACTATTTATTTGTTTTTGGCGTGACAGAGCCCGGAATCCAATTTATTTTGGGCACATCCATTCCTATTGCCAAAAATGCTTGTTCAAATTATGGAACAATGTTGTACTCATGCCTTATCCTCTTCTGTATAAGCTTCACTCATTTACTCACTTTTTTATCCGCATTCACTCCACACTGTAGTTGTACGAAATTGGACGACTGTACCACAACCCCAGCTATATGGCAGAAAACTACTAGCTATTGCCCAAGGATCAATGATGTGTCTCCGTCAGTTATATACACTGACCAGTTGATGACAAATGTAAGAATACTACCTAATACTATGTGTATAGCAAATCACTATTATTATTATTATTATTATTATTATTATTATTATTATTATTATTATTATTATTATTATTATTATTATTATTATTATTATTATTATTATTATTATTATTCTATTGGGTTGTAAACGCCTAAAAGAGTGATGAAACACTTCTAGTGATTACGAGTGAGTATTTGATGGATCAATAGCTTGTGTGTGAGAGGAAATGGCTTCTAATATTGTTGTGGTTTTGTTAAAGAATATCCTATTGGCCTCTGTTGTGTCTTTTGAATTGGATCAGCCTCATATTACACGAATTGTGGTAGCATTTTAAGTCTTTAAAAACATAAAATCAGCTAACAGACTAATATCTATTATTAGTAGTCTGAAATATATATTACATACATACAAAAAGGTATAGTATTTTATGTATGGCTTAAGTATTCCCCATTATCCCCAGTGATAAACTCCTACACATTTTAAAGTTGCTTTGTGGTTGTGTGGCAGTGTGTGATAAGAAATGTACATTTATGGTAAGTCAACAGGATATGGCACTGACCATACTTGTTAGTATTGTTATTCATAATAATCATATTGCTGACATTATCAATGTAGTGTAGTCAGCGTGACTCCTATAGTAAAGTTTATGTCACCACAAATATGCAACAAATTAAGTGCAGGAACATTCATCTTATTCGCTTTACAATACTAACACCATCTGGTACCTAATTAAAGCCCCTTGGATGTGGTCATGTATTTGTATTTAGTTTTGATGTGAATTTAATAGTTTCTAATTCATTATAGACACTGCCAATGTTGTCATTGAATGTATCAAACATACCCGGTGTGATTTCATATTCGTGTGTATATAACTTTGGAAGTGATGCAATGCCAAGTACAACAACCTCTGCCAGCATTGACAGTCAAAATGAGACAGTGACATGTGATCTACCACCCTCTTCTGAGCTACCTGGGTTTAATGGAGAAGGTGAGGTCTAATGTAATGTAATATCCCACTACTGATAATGATTATTATGTATATCAGTGTACTAGTGCAGTAAGAGTATACTATCACTAGTGGATGTAGTTACATTAGAAACATTAGTCTTGACACAATCAGTAATGGGATAGGTACATGTATGCCCAGCCACAAATGGTAAATGGCATTTACTGTATTGTGTCTAATGGAATGCCAGATTAGCTTGTAGTGTACATAGTAAATGGTTTGTAGTTGTACATGTGGTGGTTTGTAGTAAGGTTACATTATATGTATGATCCTTTCTTTCAGACACCATTCTATCAGTTGTGTCTCTAACTGCTAATGGAGTCACTATCATTTCACTAACTTCTGAGCAACAAATATCATTCACAAATTGCTCCATAACGTCAAGGTAAGGTTTACACCTAATGAGAGGTCAATTGGAGTGTTTGATAACATATTGTGACTTGTATAGCTGTTCATCCTGTCTGAGCACAAGGCAAGCTTGTAACTGGTGCCCCTTTGACAATAACTGTGTATCTCCACTTTCATCATGCCAGGGCTCACTGGTATGTCTTTGTATATCCTACACATTCTGTTATCATTCTCTTAATATTTCTCATTGTAGAGTGGTACAGCTATTGACAATTGTCCACTCATTAGATCACCACCTAATCTAACTGACTACCTTGTTCATGTGAACTTGACTCAGTCTCTAGTCATAGAGGCTAATAACCTTGAAGTGTATAGCGATCAGAGTGCTTATACTGTTGACTGTATACTGAAAGACAGTCAAGACAATGAGTTGTTTGTTTTAAGTGCTACAGTTGGTGCTAGGAATGTAACCTGTGATAAATCAGAGGTTAGTAAATGTGTATGAATGGTATCATATTATTATAATGTGCTTAGTTTAATGTTAGTCTTGATACACAAACTCAACCCTACAATTCAACGCTTGAGGTCCGTGTCTCTTTCTCTGATAAAAGAATCATAATTGATAACTTGAATGATTCAAAAGGTATGATGACGTATCATGACTATGATGATGCTATTATTGTTATCATCGTCATCATGTAGTTATATTCTACTCGTGCCGTTTAATGGGTGAAAATTGTGGGCAGTGTTTGAGTATTGAGTCTAAGTTTGAGTGTGGCTACTGCAGAGACCTTGACTCATGCAAACCGGTTAAACTGACCAACTGCGAACAAAAATTAGTAGGAATCAATAGTGTTAACCAGTGTGAGAGACCTGTCATCGATGATGTAAGAATCACTACACTCCCAACTTTATTGTTATCCTTTTTAACATACATGTACATGTGTAATTTTTGTTCCTAGACTATGTAAGCTAGTAATGTTATTATTATATACTCACTTTGCATGCACAACTGCTCACCTACTCACAATTTGTACACACTTTCTTATCTAATTATATTTACACTATCTATTAAAATCACTCACTCAGTCTTAAATTCCTCTTGTGCTATAGTTTTCACCAATAGCTGGTCCAATTCGTGGTGGTACTAACGTTACGATTGAAGGAACTAATTTAGGAGCTGATGTAAAGCAAGTAAAAACAATTCTCATTGGAAGTGTTGTTTGCGAACACCTTAGCAGCCAATACTTGCCAGGAAAGAGGTATATATGAGATCATTTGTATTAATATTCTATTATAATTGTCTTTTTAATTTTAGAATTGTGTGTAAAACTGGTCCAACAGAAACTGGTGTCATCACTGAGAAAATTTCTATAACTTTCACTTATGCTACTGTAAACTCAAGCCGTCCTTTCCAGTTTTTAGTGAGCATTGTTGTATTGTTAAAATTGTATTTATTTATTTATTATTGTTATTACTAGTTACCAAATCTGAATCCTAGGCCGGCTGAACCAGCTGTGGGTCCAATATCAGGTGGTACTCATGTAGTTATTAAAGGAGTTAATCTTGGAATTGGGAACGAGAGGTCTATAACATTAGCAGGAAAACCATGTGCTATAGAAAGAGAAAATGAAATACAGTGAGCTATCAGAGTGAGAGAGAAAGAGAGAGAGAGAGAGGGAGGGAGGGAGGGAAGGACAGAGGGAGGGATGGAGGGACGGAGGGAGAGAGAGAGAGAGAGGGAGGGAAGGAGGAAAGGACGGAGGGAGGGACGAAGGGAGAGAGAGAGAGAGAGAGAGAGAGGGAGGGAAGGAGGGAAGGACGGAGGGAGGGACGGAGGGAGAGAGGGAGAGAGATAGAGAGAGGGACGGAGGGAGGGAAGGAGGGAGGGAGGGAGAGAGGAAGGAAGGGAGAGAGAGAGGGAAGGAGGGGGGAATGTTTATGCACACAGAATGAAAACATATAGGCAAGAGAGATCATTAGTTTTTGATGTACCTTATTCAACTTGTTATTTACAAACTGACAGGTATAATGCTACTCAACTCAGATGCATATCTCAAAGGAGCTCGTCCACAACCACTAGAGGTCAGGGTACTGTCAGTTTGGTTATTGATGGGAGCGATGTTGACGCAATCGGATTTGATTATGAAAATGATCCCATATATAGAGGCATTACACCACAGTTCTTCTTTAAATCGTAAGTTCATTAAGATCAGTAACACTGAAATTAAAAGTATAAGAAGTTGTTGGTCACTTTACTAGTTTAGTCTATTTGATGTTCATTATTGTTTGATAATTTTCTGTTACTGTAGTGGTGGGACTAATTTCACTGTCACTGGACAGGATCTCAATATTATTCAACGTCCACGACTGATTGTGTACTATCAGTCAACCAATGCTACTACTAAGAGTACACAGAGTAATCAAGTCCTCTCTGATGTAAGTCCATATATGGCAATAATAAGTGCTTGAGTTTGTATGGCTATACTACTGATATAATTTTAAAACTTCCTGAATGTCTTAGACCATGCACTTTCCCACAAAGCATGCTAAGTGAGCTAAAAAGCATGCTTCTTGAACTGACAAGTACTTTTACTTTTGGAGCACTTTAAAAATTTGTAAAAAATCCATTTTCGATTGGAATCAGCTCAAACTTTCTACACAACATAAGAACATGTATATGTATCAGAAAAATTATAAAAATGAAGAATTCTTTCCTATTCATTTTTGGCGAAATTTAACCAATATCTCTGTACTATGGTACAGGGACTTTGGTCCAATTTTTGAGCAACTTTGAAATCCACTGACAAGAAACTGCATACCAAAACCCTGTAGAAAATCCTGACTTATGTATCTATGCATACATGTTTAACTTTCATCACTTTAGGTATGTAATCCTGGAACGACTATAATGACATGCACTGCTCCAGCCCTCAGGATCAATGCCACTGAAGTTAGGCTTGGTCTACTGATGGATAATGTCACTGAGCTCTTAGACGTTAATGTCAGCCTCACACTTTATCCCGACCCTTCCTTTAATACTGATTTTACTGATGAGTTGAGGCCGGGGGAGATTAAAGACCTTACATTGACTGTAATAATAATAATCTCACATATATGCACAATATAATTCATGTTCTTTATAGGGCACGGGCTTTCGTTTCGACATTGAACAAGTTAAGGTTAACTTGGATCAGATTCCTTGTGCCGTTAGGAATAAAACTGAAACAGTATGTGTTTTTTGTTTATTATTTTTATTGTAACAAATTGTCAACAGACAGTAACATGTGAGGTAGAAATACCTGCCACAGCCAGCTCAAGTGATCAATACAGCATAAGAGTGAGTAATATCACATTAGATTATTATGAGATGTTGTATTACTGCTCACATTACAATAGGTAACTGTTGGTAATTATAATGAGAGGATTGGCGTCATTACAATCACTACACCTCCTAGCTTGTTGATAATCGTGGGACCTCCTTTTGCTGCTTTTGTCATTATCATCATTGTCATCTTTATGGTCTTGTTCTCGGTGTTTTATCACAAATACCGGCAAAAAGATGAACAGAACGATCGATTGGTTTTTGAATTGGAGAGACTCGAATCAAGTGTTGCTTATGAATGCAAGCTAGGTTAGTACTCTCAGTCTTTTTAATGTTCCTATTACCTTTTGCTCTTTTATTAGGTTTTGCTGAGCTACAGACTGATCTTGGGGAACTTGTTGGAGATTTGACTGGAACTAGACTGCCCTATCATAACCTCCATTCCTATCTATTGCAGAGTTTATTTCCTGGCTCTAAAGATCATCCTACACTTCACCCACCACAAGTAATATATTGCATATAGTCAAGGCATCAATCATAGAAACTTAAGATATAGTTATGTAGTTTTATAAAAACAAATATAAATCATTTCACAGTACAGTACTTTTTGTAGTCAATGCTTAACATTCCTTAGTTTGTTATTATTGGTTATTCTGTATACAATAGTTTCCGTCGAGTAAGAAGGAAAGAATGGAAACTGGTATAAGAATGTTCTATGGACTACTGATGGATAAGATTGTGTTGCTGAATATAGTGCACACACTTGAAGCACAGAAACCATTCAATATTAGAGACAAGTAAGGAATTCAATATATCGCTACTTTTTCACAATACTTTTTCTCTCAGGTCTAACTTTGGCTCCTTGCTTATGATAGCTCTTCATAACAGATTAGACTACGCCACAGAGTAATATACTAACAATGAAATACAATATACTATTAATATCACGTTTCATTGTTAGGATACTCAAGAGGTTATTGTCCGATCTTGTAAGACGAACTGTAGCTGAATCGTATCCCAAACTCTTATTGAGAAGAACCGAGTCTGTTGCTGAAAAGATGTTGAGTAGCTGGTTGGCATTTACTCTACACGGATATGTTGTGGTAAATGAACACAATAATAATATTAGTAACACACATTCACCTCACTCTTTCTCTTTCAGGAACACACTGGTCAGCCATTATACTTGCTTTACAAAGCAGTTAAAGCTCAGTTAGAAAAAGGACCCATTGATGTTATCACTGGGGAAGCTCGGTACTCACTGAGTGAACAAAAATTAGTCAGACAGCAACTAGACATTCAAGTATTCATAATAATGGATTGACGTATAAGTCTTTATTGTGTTGGCAGGTTATTAATGCAACTATTGAGACAGAGGATGGTCTAATGGTTCCTGTTAAACTCATTGACTGTGATTCTATCAGTCAAGCTAAGGAGAAGATGCTTGATGCTGTTTTTAAAGTACGCCACTTTTATATCATCTTTTTATTAAAATAATAACAGAATGCTCCAGTTTCTCAAAGACCTCAGCTATCATCAATTGATATAGGTAAAAAAATAATCATAATAAGTATCAATCACTTATATTTTTATCATTTTCAGAGTATCGTAGATCACCAACTGATAGTCAGATACTTCGCGATGAGGATGGTGCCAATGAGTATGAGTATGGCTGGAGAAGGATTAACACTCTCCGTCATTATCACGTTCATGATAGAGCTACTTTCCGTCTACTGCCTAGAAAGGAAACACCAGCACCAGGCAGAGGTAGAATACTAATAGATCTAGCTAATGAGCACAGGCTGAAAAATAGTAGTATATTTTTTTCTGCATTTGTGGGAGTTCTACTTGTGATTTTAATGTCTGCCAAATCTATAATATGATCTTCTTAATATCAATAGTACTTTATATTTAAGACATTTTTCTGTTCTTGTTGCAGCATTTGATTATACTGGTAGTCTAATGGTGTCACATGGTCACCGAACTAGAACACTGTCTGACGCTGAGGACGGTACAAGAATATGGCATCTGGTAAGTGCCCAGGAAATTATATTTATTTCATAATAACGATTTCTTGTAGTTTAAGCAAGCTGATGAAGACCCACATTCAGTGTTCACTAACAAGAAGATGGTCACTGAAATATACTTACCAAGAATGTTATCAACCAAAGTAATAAAGCAATTCCTTTATACTTAATTGAGACTTGTAACTTTACATATTCTTTTTTTATTGCTATCTCTTTTCCTTTTGCAGACCATCTTGCAGCAGTTTGTAGATGATCTTTTCAACAGTATCTTCACACTCTCTCATCCTCCAATCTCCCCATCATACCTATACACTCCTGTCGCCACTACCTTTGCCACTGCTGGCAGTCAGTTGATGTATGCCCCAGGCTCGGAGTCTCTGCCTCTTGCTATAAAATACATATTTGATCTGTTGGACGATGAGGCAATGTGTGCTAAGATAAATGATACTGATGTTGTTCACACGTGGAAGAATAACGCATTGGCCTTGAGGTTTTGGGTTAATCTCATTAAGAACCCAGAGTTTGTGTTTGACATTAACAAGTCGGCTATTGTGGACTCCTGTCTCTCAGTGATAGCTCAAGTATGCATCAGTAACTGATAGATTTATTATATGAGTCTGTAGTATTATTAAAATGACACTATTATTATTATTATTTTTAATCTGTAGGCTTTTATTGATGGCTGCTCATCTTCTGACACTCGACCAACAATAGTAAGTTCATGTTATAAATTGAGCTAATTTATCATGTGTATTGTAATTACTCATAAATTATATTATTGTGATTTTCAATCTGTAGAATTCGCCTACTAGTAAACTGTTGTATAACAAAGAGGTTCAAGATTATAAGAACAGTGTTAAACTGTGAGTTATAAATTGAGCGTTTTTGTTATTAATTTCGGTTATAGATTTTACGAAGAAATTCAGGCCCTCCCCAGAATCCCAGATGATATTATGATGCAGCATCTTAAAGACATGTCAGCAGTAAGTTCACTTTCTTATTGAAATACTTTTAAAAGCAAGGCTTGAGAAATGAATTTTGTATAAGCACTTGCATGTTCATGTGGTGTTCATTCTTATTTTAATTTTACTCCTAGGCTACACATTTCTATGTGTTACAACCCTTGTCCTTAAATTTGCTTTGTTTTGAAAAGATAAATTA
The DNA here is from genome assembly GCF_000090795.2 of Amphimedon queenslandica. NCBI lineage: Eukaryota > Metazoa > Porifera > Demospongiae > Haplosclerida > Niphatidae > Amphimedon > Amphimedon queenslandica. Next base: position 901,266 of record NW_003546244.1, on the reverse strand, counting down.
TTATTATTATTCTTTATTTATTTTAACACTAGCACCAAGCTGAACTGTTTCAAAAGTCACAGAATGAGTTTAACATTGAAAGTGCTGCTTATGAAATACTAAGATATGCAACTAAATACCAGCAACAAGTGAGTTCAATGAAATTAAACCATCAAAGACTTCTTTCATGTCTCTTCTAGATTCTTCAATCATTAAGAGCTTCAGGACTTGAAGCAAAAGCTCAAATATTTGAGTCAGTGCTCCAGCACACTATGTAATCATTCTTTTAACCTCTCGACGTGTGTGTGTGTGTGTGTGTGTGGATGTGTGTATTATAATGTAATAGATTATTATGACATTGCTATTATAAACTCTCTTTACAATTGCTTTACATAAATTTTTAATTAAAAAGTGAACAGAAACAAAATGGTGAGGAGTAGAAATTTGGACGCAGAAAAACATTAACTGACAGGAGAAAAAAAATTATTGGAAAAACACACTGATGTCCTTATGCTATGTAGAAGGTTTGAACTGATTCCAACAAATATTTTGAGTTATGGCGATTTTAAAAATTTGGCCAATTTCTGAAAAATACCCTGTACTATAGCCCATGGTTTTTTCTTTAAAAATGGCTCAAAAATCACCCCAAATTTTTATTACATTTTCTGATACATATTGATGTCCCTATGCTATGTAGAAAGTTTAAACTGATTCCGACAAGTATTTTTTGAATTATGGCCATTTTAAAAATTTGGCCAAATTTCTGAAAATACCCTGTTATAGCCCATGGTTTTTTCTGAAAAATGGCTCAGAAATCACCCCCAATTTTTATTACATTTTCTGATACATATTGATGTCCTTATGCTATGTAGAAAGTTTGAACTGATTCCGACAAGTATTTTCTGAGTTATGGCCATTTTTAAAATTTGGCCAATTTCTGAAAAATACCTTGTACTATAGCCCATGGTTTTTCTGAAAAATGGCTCAGAAATCACCCCCAATTTTTATTACATTTTCTGATGCATATTGATGTCCTTATGCTATGTAGAAAGTTTGAGCTGATTCCAACAAATACTTTTCGAGTTATGGCCATTTTAAAAATTTGGCCAAATTTCTGAAAAATACCCTGTACTATAGCCCATGGTTTTTTCCGAAAAATGGCTCAGAAATCACCCCCAATTTTTATTACATTTTCTGATGCATATTGATGTCCTTATGCTATGTAGAAAGTTTGAGCTGATTCCAACTATAATTTTTAAAGTTATGGCCATTTTAAAAAGTCTTGTAGCAACTATAATAGTACATACTATATAGCATCAACTATATAGCATCAAAGTTGTGTGATGCAGGACACACCATTTATAATAATAATCTAAATTTTTCAAAGAACAAATAACAATTGGTTTGCAATAATTACTTAAATAATTTATGTAGGACAATGTCGTCTATAGCCATAAAACAGCACTCGATCTGCATGTGTGTGTGTGCAATGCAGTGTTATAATAGTTATTATCTGGTCACAATGGTTTTAAAAGTTGACAGCTTTACCACAATACGCCATTAGACTAGCTTCACGCAATGCTTCAGCACAAGTCTATTAAAAAATGAAAAAAAAAATTAATGTCAATAATTGTATTATTATCATTATATTATCATTAATAGTTGACAGCTCTGCCAAAGTAAGCCATTAATGCAGCTTGACGTAACGCTTCAGCACATGTCTACACCATTAACACAGAAAAGAAAAGATTATAATACGCCAACTACATTGTAAATAACTAATGCATTACTGTGTAGCTGTGGCAGTGACACAGTAACAATTTTTATACAAGTACAATTATCCATGCATAATACTTTTATAGTTAAAATGTCGGAATAGCTTACAGGATGGGCGTGGCAGACTCTAGCAACATCTTCAGCAGAGGCTCCATATTCCAGTGCTAACACGGTCTCATTGATCAACTCACCAGCAGTCTGGAGTAACAGAGAGTGAGGGTCAGTGGGTGTGGCATAACTTACCGCTCCTACTATATGAGCACCTAGCATCCTGTCTGTTGTCTTGTCACTGAGAATCTTTACAAAACCATCAGCATCAGCTGCAATGTATTATTATATTATATTATTATTATTATTTATTAATTAATGTCATGTCCTCACCATTAGTCTTAGCTCGACTATTAGCAGAGAAAGGGAATTTCCCAACCTTATAAGTTATCCCTTCTTCCTTTAACTGCTCCTCTGTCTTACCCACCCATGCCACTTCCTGCATGAATAAATTAAATAAACCCCAACACACACACACACAATGGGACCTACAGGATGTGTGTATATCACCGAAGGGACACAGTTATAATCTAAATGACCGGCTCCTCCTAATATATTCTCAACACAAATGATTCCTAATCAATACTGAGAGTAAGTATGACTAATGGACTATAGCATTGAACCTTCATCTTCTGCTTTGTGTGCTAGCATAGGACCATGGATACAATCACCAATAGCATAAATACTATAATATAAAATACATACAATTATTATACATGCAGTAGCCTTAGCCTATATGTAGGATTGAGGTTGGTTTTTCAAGATGGCGGCATACATATACATGTATACATAAAATACATGCACATACATGTACATGTACGTACATGTACATGTACGCCATAAGTGGAGACAGGGTGGATGGGAGATTAAAAGTCGCCAAGATAACTTTATCTCTTTTTGATAAAAAATTTCCTTCTGTATACCAAATAGAAAATTGTTTACATAATAAAGCATAATCTGTAAGAGATGCGTGACATATACAAACACGTATCTGTCTAGCAAAATTTGTAAAAGGTTTTTTTCAAGATGCACTTTATTTGTATAAATAATCCCCTTCACTTCTCTCTTCCTTTTAAAGACAGTGAACGGAAGAGAACAAATGGAAAGAACATGACTTGATTCAGTGATAGACTAACTTTGGTACTGATGTTTGAAATGTTGAATTAACTGGTATTCTTTTCTTATCATCCAACTGGATACCAATCTCCTACATTATTATTATTATTATTACATCATTATTGTACGGTATGTGTAAATATACAGTTATTCTCATACCTCTAGTCCTAAGTTGCTAGTATAGGGTCTTCGTCCCACACACACTAATAATACGTCAGTTTCTAATTGCTCTTCCTTACCACCTTTGGCCGACTCCACTGTTACCTGTTAAAGATACATGATATGTACAATATCTAGTACAAGTAATGGATACATAAAATCCAATTTTACTAATTGAATTATATTCCATCTTCCTGCTAGGCTACAAACTTTCAAATACTCATAGCTTCTGGCAGATAAACACAATTGAACTTTGGATAAAATTAGGAAAATGGCACATACATGTATACATGTACATGTATAGGAGTGAGCCAGAGAGTCTACAGTTAGTCCTTATTAGTCATTCCCTTTTCCTTCCTACCAGCCCACAAACACATCATGGACTAGCTCCTTATAATAAATTATGCAATGTGTGTGCATGAGTCTCCTTACTAATATAATCTACTATAATGTACTGCTACCTATTAAAGATACAATATCTAGTACAACTAATGGATACATGTACATATAATTATTATTATTGCAAAAGTCCAATTTTAGGCTACTATCCATTAATAATAATACCTGGACTCCGGACTCAGTCTTCACTGCACTGGTCACTTTAGTGTTCAGTTTAAACTCTAGTCCTTGCTTCTTTAATATTCTCTGAATGCTCTTCCTATAATAATACAAGACAATGTATGAATGAGGTCACAAGACTAGGCCTTACGATACTTCCATGTCTATACCCATTCCACCAACGTGACCTAAGAACTCTATTGCAGTGACTTTAGAGCCCAATCGACACCACACTGAACCCTGATAATGTAATAAAACAATATATAATGTACAGTCTACATGTAGCATGTAGATGCATTAATGATCAGAACTGAAATCTTACCAGTTCCAATCCAATGACACCAGCACCAATCACTAAGAGTCTCTGAGGAACTGATTCTAAGGAAAGAGCACCAGTGGATGATATAATAATCTTTTCATCAAACTAAAGAAAAGGATGAATTATATATAACAAATATATATAAAATGATAAGAATAAAAAATAAAGGTTACGCAATAACTTACTTCAAGGCCAGGGAAAGCTACAGGCTCCGATCCAGTAGCTATCAAAATATTTTTTGTCTTAACTTTCTCAACTGATCCATCATTTTTAGTAACGGTTACCTCATTTGGAGTGGATACACTACCAAACCCAGCCATATGAGTCACCTTTGGGGAACAACCAAACTCTAGAAGCCTCTTAATGACCTCATCACCAAACCTTGTTGTTCTTAAATAGGTAAGCAATCCCTGACGTTAGCTGCTTCACTGCATCTTCTTTCTGCTTCATCATGTTACCTAAGTTCAACTTGACTTCTCCAACTAATCAACAGAAACACAATAAAAGATCAGTGCATGTTAGTGCATCATACCGTCAATCCCTCTGTTAGCAAAATCATCCTTAGCCATATGATAAAAATGTGAATTGTTAAGAAGAGACTATTAAAAAATATATAATTATAAGTATAAGTAAAATTTCTGCAAAAAAAAACTAACTAATCCAGTGATATATTCATATATACATATTTGTAAGTGGATATAATATATATTTGTATTTCAAAATGTATTAAACTGGATAAAGGTCTAAAAGAGTCACATTATGTCTTACCTTAGATGGAATGCACCCAACATTAAGACAAGTCCCACCAAGTGTTGGGTCCTTCTCAACACACACGGTCTATATGAAGAGCAAGTGGGCGAAAATAAACAACCATAAAAATGGAGGAAAAGGATAAAAGAGACTACTTTCATTCCTAATTGAGCAGCTTTGATAGCAGCAACGTATCCCCCAGGACCACTGCCAATCACCACCAAATCAATATCATCTCCTAATGATTAAGAGAGACCACACGTTAGACTAGTTTTTCAAATCTGATCACAAAGACGTGATCACTAAGTGTGATACATTCTGCATAATGAATCATAAGGGTGTGGACATGCAACAGATGTGTATAATAATATCGTAGCTGTTTTTCAATAGAAACATGGACTATTTATAATATAAAACATATAGACCATGCTTAGAAAATTACAAAACGCCCAAATTACAAATATAAATACACCAAAATATGACACAAAAATCAATTACTTAAGGAATACACCATGATCACCGTTACAATAAATACAATAATTGTTAATACAATATTAACAATAAATACTACAGTACACATAAATATTGGAGACACAAATAAACGGTGCTTTCCTAGCAATACATTACAATACAGCTATGACTTATTTGATACACAAAAATATATATACATGAGCATTATTTAGAATAATTTACACACCAGCAGTACTGAGACTCCTCCTGATAGAAGAGGATGCAGTGAGGGAGAGAGAGCTACCAAGAACCTAACAGAGAGAAAATAATAGCTAGTAACAGCTACAGAACTCACTTTAGGCGAACAAAAACGTCTCAAAAGCACAAGAGAGCTCATAATCTACTCCTGGTCTATTTATTTCATTTATTAACAAGGAGGTGTGGCTTATAAACTAATTTAATATTCATTGCGATCAGTTCTGTACTGTTGAGATATAAAAGATTCTTTTGGCCTCGTCTCTCTGACATTCAGAGTAAGTTGAACATCATGAATAGTCACAGTTACTATTGCCCGTGCTCAGCCTATTGTTTAATGTATCGTTTACAACCAGCGCCTCCAGCTCTGATGCTCTCGACAGCAGCTAATACAAGCCCTCATGGCGGACCGGCCAAGATTCGCTCAGTGACGTTAGAGCAGCTCCCTTGGTCTATTGTCAAGAAACTAACACAGCTGCTTGATAGAACTCACCCGGATCACCACAACTGGTCCTCGTTACTCTCTCATGCTCAAGTAATTGGTAAGGGATTCATACATTAACACGTTTCACATCTACACTATACACACGTGAAACTTTCTTATAATACTGCATTCTCAAGGTAATACATATCCATACTTTTGCTGTATTCGTGAAAAAAGTGCATGCATGATTTAGAAACGATGTTACGTGATGATGTGTAGTTGTCAATGATTGTGATATTGGTTGGTTTGTGATGTGTGAAAGAAAAGTCCATCAAGTTTAATAACAAATACTGACACTTGAAGCTAGTACAATTTTCAATTTGTCTTTCTCAGCTAAGAAAGAACATTTATCATTCATACACACGATTTCAATGATGTTTTCTACACTATACAATCCTATTATTATGTATATATTGCATTGTCCATGATTATAGGGATTAAGTATACTGCAGATGAAGTGGCTAATTTCCAGTCGGTAGCTAACAGAGTAGCAGGGAGTCCCTCTGAAGCAATCATTAACGATTTTATCGTACGCTGTGTAACAACTGATGATCTGTACTTGATACTAAAGGACATGGAACACAAGAGAGGAATGGAGCTATTAGAGGAGTATGGTTAGTATAGAGATATCCATTGGGTTTCAGTATACTGTAGTTCGTAATATAAACCAATTAGGCAATCGGTCTGTACCCTCTGCCACTCCACTTTCTGTTTGTATTGCCTTGTCATGTACATTACTTCATATGCGTTATAATAATTATCTGAAGCTGTAGTGTATACTCAAAGTAATAGTAAATCGTTTGTGGAAGGGACTAAGGTTTTCTTGTGGTAGCTAGGAGACTTTATAGAATCCTTTTAATGATTTCGCATGTAGGTTCATCCTGATTGCGAGCATACCAAGTTACTAATTGAAATATTAATCCTGTCTTGAGGGGAATTCCTCATTATACATGTACGGGTGTGTGTTGGTGTTGTATTAATATGAGTTGTTTATTGCCATCAGTCATCATGTCACTTCATATATAAATCGTGATCTTTAATATCTAGTAGTCTGTACCCATGCACAACAGGCCCTACTCTAGAGTATTTTTATTTCACTATACTGAGTGTGCCAGTATGATCCTTGCCAGTACTCTTATACTGGCAGCATATTCTCCCAATGTTGTACTGGCTTGTATGAACACAGAGGTTTGGCTGGGAATTTTGAGGTTGTTGATCTTGGATGGGACACTCTGACCACAGCATTGTGTTACTCCTAATCCTTTCCACTCTGTCCACCCAAAGCCCCAATACTGCTAGCTATTGGTACATATAAAGTGCACATAATGTACATGGACACCTTATTCTGTTAGTTTATATTTTGGGAGACTCAGGGACTAGTGTCAGGAGGCAGGACTCCCTGACCACTGATATTTAATAATAGTTTTTTTAGGATTTTTTGAAACTGAAATCGGTTTTAAAGTGGCCACAATTGCATTGATCTTTTTCAGTGGTCATAATAATGAATGTTTGCATCATAACACAATGGCCTCAGTAGAGCCTCAGATGACTAATTGGATCAACTGTTATGCCTTACTGTCACTGTCCATCACAATCAGCCATTGTGTTTGTAAATAATTATTATAATTAAACCTTGATGTATACAAGTGTGGTATGCATCTAAGCCATATCTAATCAAAGAAGCATAATGTTAGTATTCTGAACCAACCTATTTACATATTATTTACATATTTACATATCAACATACATTAATTACATATAAACATATAATGTGTATATATATATATATTACATATATGCTATTCATTGTCATTTTTTATTTAGTGTCACTTCGCTTGCTGCCTCCTAATACTAAGAGCAGTGATTCAATGAGAGGAGGGAGTGCTCAAGGAAACGGAGGAGGAGGAGAAGCTGATCAATCCAGAGCTAATGGTTCTAACGGACTACAGTACACATACCATCCTGAAGTGGGACCACTGCCAATAAATGTACCAAACACTGTAATCAGTACCACTGTACTACGAGTACCACAGGACCAACAACACGATAATCATCACATGCCTTCGAATCAGTTTCTTATTAACGCCCACCACCACTCGTCAAGCCCCGCTAGTCAGTATCAGAGTCAGTCTCCTGGTATTCAGTCGCCTGGCTGCTTCTTCTCTCCTGTAGGAGATACGCCTACAGCTCAATTTAGCTCTCCCCCTCCTCCTCCTTATTCTCCTCTCGTTCATTATCCTCCCTCTCTTGACTCCTCCTTTCATGACTCAAGGGCTCAGAGACATTACGAAGGAGGGGGTGGAGTGATGATGTGTTCCCCTCAATCCCACGATGGGTATCATGGTACCTCGCCTGTATTCACTCCTCAGACCGTACCCTCCCCTTGGTGTGAGAGGCAGCTGGATGGGATTGTCTCAAGACCCAGTAATTCAAGTAAGAATCCAAAGCATTTGAGTCTTGCTTTCTTTTTGGCTTTCCTTGTTATTATCCTATTGTCTCTGTCCCTCTTATTTTTGTGTATTTTTCCAGAATACAATCATTTCATTATTCCTTTGTTTCATAGGTACAAGTAGCTCGCCTACAAATTGTACACCTTCTCCCTCTCTTTCTTCTGCTCCCTCTTCTGTTCCTTCTTCTGCCCCATCTTCTCTTCCCCCTCCCTCCTCCTCTTCCTCCTCTGCTGCTGCCTCTAATAATGATATCAAGTTGAGTATCCTTCGTTTCTCTTATGCTGATCTCAGCACTGCTACTCGTATATTCACCGAGGGACTGGTTGGTCATGGAGCCTTTGGCAGTGTCTTTAGAGCAAACATAAGAGGCTGTGGACCGTATGCTATCAAGAAGCTACACAATGTAAGGGAACAACTGGTCAATTATAATAACTGTATCTTTACATGTATGTGTACATGTAGCTTTTATGTTTTCCGGCTGCTATATTAGTAATAATTCGCCTTTAACTGTTATTGTTTGTGACTAATAGAGATCAGAGATGCAGTCAGAGATGGAAGGAACGCTGTTCTTTGAACCTCTTCATCAAGAGAGCTTCATGCTGGAATTACAGTCACTTGTCAAGTAAGAGATGCTACTACTAGTGTACGTTGATTTCCAAGACACACGCTACCTTATGCTCTGTGTGTATCTATCACACACACGGACAGTATCTATCACTTGATATGCTCTCATTATTATTACTATGTGCAGCATCGTGTGTGTGTGTGTTTTCAATATCGAAACTTGCAATCCATTGTTTACCCTGCCAATATCAGCACACGCGGCTGTTAGTATTTCCTAATTGTCCTTCCATGGATGTAATTAAGATAATGAATGATGTATCGTTTTTATTTCCTAATAGATATAAGCACAGGAATGTATTGAGTCTCATTGCTATTAGTGATGATGGCCCTAGGCCATGCCTGGTCTATGAGTATATGGAGAATGGCTCATTAGCTGATTGCCTTCTTGGGAAAGTAAGCTATAAAGTTATTGATTATTTATTTAGGTTTTACAATTATATTTTTATCATTGGTATTTTTATTGCTATTATAGAAGAATGTTCATTTGGATTGGAAGCTACGTTTGGAGATAGCCAGTCAAGTTGCTGATGCTCTTAACTTCTTGCACAGAGTGAATGAGCCACAGTCCCTCATTCATGGTGATGTGAAGAGGTACGGAAATACCTCATTATTATTATTATTATTATCATTATTATATTATTATTGTGTGTTTTACATTGTATTTATATTTTCTTTTTTTTTCACTACGCTTCCTGTCCTTCTCCTCCTACTCTAACCACTTCTTTATCAATTCTCTCAAACCCCTTACCTTATTCTCACCCACTATCACTTTTACTCCTCTTCTACTATTACTCTGTCCTTCCTCTGCCCTTCCTCTCCCTCCTACTCTCTCTGTCCCCCTCTTCTTCCATAGTTCTAATATTCTTCTTGACAGACACTTGACCCCAAAGTTATCTGATTTTGGTTTAGCTCGAGAGTCTCTCAACCGTCCAACTCACGTCACCACAGTCAGCGCCAATAGCCGGGTTGCCATGGGAACAGTGGCTTATATGGCACCCGAGTTCTTGCGCAACTCAAAGCCTTCGTCTAAAACTGACGTGTACGCTTTTGGTGTCGTTATACTCGAGTTGTTCACAGGTCAAGCGGCAGATGATCCTAGCAGGGACATACGGACACTGGTCAGTATGGGCATTTAACTTACACTACAGTATATCCCAATGTGATTATGGAAATGATTTTTCAATCACGTATACATGTACATATAGTGCATCAGACTCTTAGGATTTTTGAACATACATGTACATGTACATGTGCAAACTCTGTATCTTTTATTGCTGTCTTGCTTGTCTTTCTATCATTCATTTTAGTTAGGCTATGCACACACACACACGCAAATATATTTTACTAGTATACCATGGAGAATGATTATTATACAGAAGCTACGTGTACCATACTTCATGATCTAATAGTATTATATTTGTGTGTTATTGTCATGAGGACTGTATCTGTTATTCTTATGTAGTCTCTTATTGTTCGTTGTAGCTTTTAGTTCCTGGAATTATCAGGGAGTTGTTACTGTAGCAATCTCGGTCTTATTATCTCGTCATACTTGTGTTTGTCTAACCTGAATTGACGCTGTTGTAAACATCTTCATGTAAATGCATGTATTGGGCTTATAGTAATTTATAATTGTATTAATAACACTTGCATGTTCTAATTGATTGAAAGGCACTCCTTAATTACAGTGTGCATACCTCACTTAAACATTGAGCCTAGTTGGGCAATAATATGTAACTCTTTCTATTGGCATTTTTGTAATCATAAATCGTTAATTTTATTATTAGCATGATTCAAACATGAAATTAATTTTTGCAAAAATTGTGACAATAGAATTACCCCCACTTGTATTTGCTTGTATACTTTTAGAACTGAAGTTATTGAACTATTATTATATTATTTATTATTTTATAACTTTTGTATTTACTAACTGCTCCCTCCCTCACATTCCTTCATTATTGCACTATTGGCTGGAATGGCTTCTTAGTCTTCAGTTTAATTAGCTTGATGTGTTAACTGGTACTAACTACTTGTCATCTGGTTGAGTATAGTCGTGGAGGAGATTTTAGCATACACACACACACACACACAAACTGTACAATATTTTGACTATCAGTATGTTATTGATTACAAATAAAGGAGGAAACAGGACCCATTTCAGTGTTGCTTGATTTCTATAGTTAAGAGTTGATAATGCATGATGCACGTCAGTCTGGTCGTATTTATTATTATTATTATTACTGCATAATTAAGGCTGGGTTTACGCAGCAACGGAAATGATGCAATTGGTATAGTTTTGTGCCTGTTTTATGCTTCTGTTTACACGGAAACAATTAATGAAAATGTGATAGAATCTTAGATCTTGATAGCACTCTGTGGAAACGTAAATAGTGTTCAAAGTGTATTGGTTTAAGAAAAAGGATCTGTTTTGCGTTGCTGTGTAAACCAGCCTAAGTTTGATAATTACATGTACACAGGTTTTGATCGTCACCTTATTATTTTTTATTAATTTTGTTTTAGGTTTATCATTTGCAGCCATTGTTTAATGATCCTGACAAGAATAGGGAGATGGTGCTACATGAGTCTGATGTAAGAGCAAGATGGCCCCAGGACACTGCCCTTGGGTTCTTTGTCATTGCTACCTTTTGCCTTGAGAGCAAGCCAAAGAAAAGGCCACCAATGGATCAGGTAAAAAGAAAATACTTATAATTGTCATACCACATACAATTGTAAGTTACGTAACTATATAATTTCATAAACTTACTGTTGGTGTGATTTTGGAGCCATTTTTTGGAAAAGCACAGACTAATGCAGTACATAGTATTAGTTTTTTTCTGCTTTTAAAATGGCCATAACTTGAAAATTTTGAGTTAGAATCAGCTCAGACTTTCTACACAGCATAAGGACATCAATTTATATCAGAAAATCTAATAAAAATTTGGAGTGATTTTGGGGCCATTTTTTGGAAAAAACCATGGGCTATAGTATAGGGTATTTTTCAGAAATTGGTTGATTTTTTAAAATGGTCGTAACTAAAAAAATATTTGTCGGAATTAGCTCAAACTTTCTACATAGCATAAGGACATCAATATGTATCAGAAAATGTAATAAAAATTTGGGGTGATTTTTGACCCATTTTTTCAAAAAAACCATGGGCTATAGTACAGGGTATTTTCAGAAATTGGCCTGTTTTTTAAAATGGCTATAACTCAAAAAATTGAAGTCGAAATCGGCTCAACCTTACTACAGAGCATAAGGACATCAATATGTATCAGAAAATATAATAAAAATTTGATGTGATTTCATACCCATTTTTTGGAAAAAACCATGGGCTATAGCACAGGGTATTTTTCAGAAATCTGCCCGTTTTTTAAATGGCTGTAATTTGTAAAATTGAAGTTGGAATCGGCTCAAACTTTCTACATAGCATAAGGATATCAATGTGTATCAGAAAAATGTAATAAAATTGGGGGTGAATTTGGAGCCATTTTTTCAAAAAAACATGGGCTATAGCCTTGCGTATTTTTCAGAAATTGGTTACACTATATAGTGGGGTTTTTGGAGGATAATAATTAGCTTTGTTAAGTCACATCCCAGAACAAAAAATCCAGTGTTTCATTATGATTGCATGTTATATACATGCACAGTAGCTGGAAACTTTCAAGGACGACTACTTTTGAAATTTGGTAGAACTTTTTGTGCCTACATTTAATTGTAACTTAGCCACATGTTGTACTGGAACTCATAAAATATCTATAAATATAAAATAAAAATAATGCAGCAGTTTAGTTCCTTGAAAGTTTATGACTGTGTGGCTGCTTCAACACCACAGTGATTTGTTTCTACTACTGTAAAACCACTAAGCATAACTGACCAGTACTATCCTCACTACTCTTAAATACACTTAGAAATAGTACATTCGTTTCCTAATAAGGCATTGTTAATCCATACCATGAAATTACCAAATCAAATGGTTGTTAGATTGTCATTGAATGGACTATTATCCTCTTCTCTTGTGTATTGATGTACATTTCTTTACAATTTCAATTTCGCATGAGCATATGATTGTATTAATACGAATCAAGGATGCTTTTAGCCACGAAAACTTCTATTATTAATAATTTATTATGTACTTTAGGTACGGGATCAGATTACCATGCTGCTTGATGAAGCCGTCATTCAACAGCCAATGGGTGAACTCTATATCTCCCAGCAGTACACATAACTGTTATTATTATTACTATTGTTGTTATTGTTGTTGTTATAATTTTTGACACATTATGAGTGTCAGTATGTATTATTCATTACTAATTATTTTTTGAAGTGATAAAAAGTGGGAGGAGAGGAGGAGGGGGCATAGATATATAGGCTAGCTTGTCCTTGCTGTAAAGCTGTGAGGTAAACTGTTCCTGTGGTGTGAACAAGAATGGTTTTTGAGTGCAGCAGCAACAGTACTTGTTGGGAAAATTGTAACTTAGTGTGTATTGGCCTGACTGCTGGAGGTTCATTGATCGTACTTGTGCTATGCATAGTGATAATTACTGCCATCGTTTGCTGCTGCTGCTGTCTTTACCGTAGGAGGTCCAGAAGGTCAGTGTCCCATAAGACCAATAGCTTAAACTCATCCAGTCTCTTTTATAGATTGAGATACACGCCGCTGAGGGACCCATCCGGATCAGTTGTTACAACATACAACCCTGCCACAAGGAGAAACCAGGACATAAGATCCGGATCTATTTCTGATGCTGTTGCAGAGGAAGGACTTTATGAAGCAATGCAGAGACAGAGAAAGGAGAGAGAATCAACCAGAAGAGGTACTGAATGAGCATAATGTCTTTTATGACGTGCCCTCTTATATTTATAGAGACTGGACTACTTAACTGCCAGTTTTATTTGAGATCTAATCAGAAATACGTATTGGAGACTCACCTACCTGATATTGGTAAACAAATCACTATTGATGTCTTGAAACTTTATGCATCATTACATGTATATTACATGTATATAGGTAGTAGGATAAGTAAGTCTTGGTTCATGGTCCGCCCCATTTCAGGTGGCCAGTTTAATCCTCCCTTTCTGCTGACAATGGTAAAAATGTTTTTATAATTTTAGTAAATATTATTACTTTCAATGTTAGTCGCCGATCAGCCAACAGTGCAGGCTTAACTTACAGGGAACTGACAAACACGTCATGAACAGATTATTCAGAATATTGGAGGTATAAGAGTTATGCTTTTTTTTCTTAGCTCACTATTTCTCTCTCTCTCTCTCTCTCTCTCTCCCATTCCTTCATCTCATGTGTATGGCTTCTATTTTAGCATCAATGCATTCACAAAATTATGGAAATTGACTACATTCCTGACAAGAGGATTATCGTCATCCTGGAACCATTCCTACAGAGAGGGTCTCTTAAAGATCTCATCTATCATGTAACTAACTTTATATTGCATTTATTGCATGTAGCCTAAGTAGCAATGGTGAGCTATGATTTATGGTGGATTATTTGTAAAATTGTGGTCCATAATATACTAGTGGGCAGAGAAGTAAAAGTTGTGTGTTATCATTGATTAATGAGCCCATTCACTTTAAAATAATTTTTTGTTATGAAATGATGGCATGTGACTGTGTACTTATCCCCTCTATCTAGACAACCCCGTCACTCCCTTGGTCTACAAAATACTCTGTGAGGAGATCAGGACTACGCACACATCAAATACAAAACTTTGGTCGCCAGATATTGGAAGCTGTTTTGTTTGTCCACGAATTGGGATTCAAACCATTCGGACAGATCCAGTCTGGTAATATATATCTAGAGGGAGGTCGCTGTAGGTAAGTTTATCAAACTATATCATTAAGTGGCTCTAATAATATTTAATATTTAAGGGTCTCGGGGATTGACAATGCAATACTAGGATACAAGCCTAGAGTTTCCCGCAACGTAAAAACTTATAAAGAGAACATAGACTCTGTCATGTTTGGTAGGTCTCATAGCTTCTTCATGCTTGCATTATAATGTGCCTGCAGGTCACTTACTCTTTGAATTGGGTAGCGGTAAAGAGCTATCGAACCCTGCACCGATTGAATCTGATTATAAAAATGTAAAAAATCAACAGGTAGTGGAGGTACTTCAGTTCATATTTCAGTCAAGGATCCCTCCAACCATTGACGAGGTTAGTGTGTGATGATATTGTTATTGTTTCATTAATAATGTTGTAGATTCTTCAGCTACCATTCTTTCAAAATGCAAGAACATCTGTAGATAATCCTGAAGGAGTACGTTTACAAATTTATTGTGCTATTTATTATTTTTCTCTCTGATTTCTACCTTTTTTTAGATACGATTAGATGAAGATATAATCGAGTTGATCCAAAAGTCCAGAAGATACAGGTCAAAGGGAGGGAAGGGAAGGAAAGCATCTTCCTCCACTTAGTAAGAAGTTATGCATAAATTTGCATGCTTTTGTCTTTTCACCAATCATTACCGTACGGGTAGAAAATTTCAAGGGTATAAAATTTTGTGTTTTAGTGAAAAGCTCTTAATTCTTTAATTTCGAGGGGGTTAAATTTCGCGTTTTTGCACATGCACTTGCATTAAGTCATTGATTTTCACATGCTGCGCATGCGCAGTGAGCATTTCCATGATATTAATTTTCGTGGTTGAAAAGTCACCCACGAAATCCGCGAAATTTAATACCCCACGAAATTTTATACCCGTGCGGTATGTCCAAAAATAATAATGCCAACAATTTGGCTAAATGATACTAGCTTTCTTAATTGCTTGTACATGCCACGAGGTTTCCAAATATTTGACTAATTGTTCTATTAGGATAGCATATCAAGTGTCACTTGAATAGTAAATAAAGTCTTTGCTAGTATAGCATATGTTGCAAGCAACTTTTCTGAGTATCATAACCTTTTACTTATTTTTTTCTTTTAATTTTTATTCCTGTAGTAGCAATGAAGGATATTATCGATCAAGTTTATTTTCTACTACGCCTCAAGTAGCTGATTCAACAGTCACCAGCAGTGCCGCTAATGAGTCATCACTACCTCCTCCTCCTCCTCCTCCTCCACCTTCCAATACTAATGATAAATCTGCTTTATGGTCTGATATTCATAAAGGGAAAACGCTGCGACCTACTGTCACTGATGATAGGAGTGCTCCAATGATTTAAATGTTTAGCTACTACTAGTAACTCTGTATTCTTTGTGTGACACTTGAATGTGACTAGTAATTATTATTAGTGTTATTTTATTTTGCTACATCAATTATAATAATAGAGTTTAGTTGAGTTTAAGGCCATGACCATTGACCTGGCGGTGGATCGGCTATTGGTTGCTCCCAGGGACGCCATTCTTCCATCTTCCCAACCAATTCCAGCTCTCTATTAGCCTGATCAATGAGCTCCTCCACTTGTCCACATCCGATCTTGTCTTCAATGGCTGGTACATGTGTCTCCTAATAAAATTAATAAATTTCATATAGTGTGAAATTGAAAATATTTACATTACAGTGATCAGAAACTTTAAAGAAGTTTACTACTTTTGGCTCAATTTGTGTCAAAACTGGCAGCATCATGAGTGAGTAAAGGTTAACTCAACCATTCAATACAGGTGTCTCTTAAAGCTAGAATGAGTGGCTATAGTAGCAGCCTGTTACTAACATTATCATTATTTATCCAATTATACTCATAATATTCAGTAACTGTAACTTTATATAGCATATACAAACACTAGTACTTCTCAATTGCTTATGTACAAGTCAGCTAACATGAGAAAAACTAAAGCATAAGTACCTAATTGACAATTGAAAACAAATAGCAAAATAGATTATTTGTCACTTATAGTAACAGAAAATAGAAATATTCAGTTAATTAAATGCCTAATATGATCATTAGAAATGAGATCAAAATGTATTTTGATGAAACTGCTTGTTTCAATGTCAACAATACCATGGAATAGATCAGGTTCACTATAACTACAAATTTCCAATTAATCAATTAACAATAATTATTCATAACTTAATTATGTAAAAAATCAGGAAGTAGTAGAATGATTATATACACTAGTTATGAGACAGTTAGTCTAATATTTTTAAATTCAATAATTCAATCACAGGTAGTATTATTACAGGCAGTGTACTGTGTTCCATAATACCACCCATTATATGTTCATAGTCGTAATCTACTTCATATATCTCATTAATAATAAATCAACTCTTTACCGATTGAACTATTTGCAGTCTTTGCTGGACTATTCGTTCAGTGTTTCTCCTATAGGCAGCTTCTTTGGGTAGTTTCTGTAATGCTGAGAGTGTTTTTGTATAAAGACCACAGAGAACCTGACACATAACGTGAGACATGAAGCAGAATGAGATATTCTTACCTCTCTAGCATTGGGTACAACAGCATACCCTACCAAAGCTGTTGTCTAAATAGAAAAAAATAACCAAGTTAGTTCACAAAAATTTGTTTACCCTCTTTACTCCTCCACTCGCCATTTTTCGGGTTAAAAATAGCAAACTCCGTATTTCTTTTGAAAACTACCGTATACCTTCGTATTCTCTTATACTAATAGGAAGGTGTGGGTAGCATGGCTACGAAGAGACCTGCAGGAGATGACGTTCCTCTTCCACAAGCCAAGAAACCGCTCATTGGTCTGCCACCACTTCACGTACCAGCAGCCACTAGCCAAGAAGATCTTGATATCAAAGTTTTACAGGTTGGGACTACAGAATGGGCGGGACTTGATTTTTCTAGCTCCTCCCCTTTTAATAATTTTTTCTCTGCTTCTTATAGATACAAAACAGGAAATTAGCGGAGAGACTAAAGGAGAGAAATCATCATCAAGATCTGCTCCAGCAGCGCGTCGATCGTCTTGAAGAAGACAAGCAATCCGCCGTTGAAGTGATTGTAGCAGTAGAGCAACACTTTCGTGTATTAGTACAAGAACTTCAAGCTCAATTAGGTAACTATGAAATTTATTAATGAAATATACAATGGCTTGTGGTTAGGAAGTCATACTTTTACGTGTACGTGTAGTAACTGTTCTTTAATTTAAAGCTGTTTACTCTTGCTTTTTGTATTAATAGTTTGCTCTTAATCGTTATAGTG
>NW_003546244.1:868820-883178 GCF_000090795.2 Amphimedon queenslandica | reverse complement strand
TCTACTCTTGCTAAGACTATATAAAATTTACTACTGTCTATGTACATTGTAGTGTAGAACTAACTTCTGCAACATTTTTGCTTCCATTTAGCACCTTTGCCACATAGGGGACATCCTTTTTGTTTAACAATCATGTATTACCGTATAGCTGGAAATATTTGCTGGAATTTAATTTTGCTGTTTGCTGTTCATCATAAAAACGCACAATTTAATTCCGCAAAGCATTATAAGTAATGGGTGTATCAACAGTACACGCCTACACCAGCAAAATTAAATTCCACAAACATTAAAATTAGCTATATGGGTACAAAATCGCAGAATATAATTCCCGCAAACTTTTCCAGCTATACGGTAGTATCACCTTTTTGTTTTATGAAAGTTTGATCATGTACATGTATGTACATCACTTTTAGGCCTCAATACTGAAACACTTACTTCATCGTTGACTAATCTGTCAAACCAATCAGCTAATGCTGCCATTAATTCTCTGGACCAGTTCTTTTCTTCTCTCTCTTCAACAGTTTCCAGCAGAGGATCTCAACTATTCGCTCAACTGGAGGATCTCAAAGTTAGCATGATGATAATGCACATTTTAAAAGTGTTTTTTTGTCATTTAATAGGAATCTCTAGCTAAATCAGATCAACTAGAGCCATCAACCATAGCAGAACTAGAGAACATATTATCAGAAAGGAGGAAGAGTCTCGATGCTCTTGAAGAGATTAAGTAAATATAAGGCAGCATTGTCTCCATGTTAATCTAACTTACAATGCCTGTATTGATGCTTAGAGAGAGGTTGGATCTTAATGAAGTACACAAGGTCAAAGGTCGAGTCGAAGTGCTGGAAGCAATGTGTGAGAGATTAGAGAATGATCTAGCTGATGCAAGGCAAGTTTAGTATACCATAACATTATTAATTATAAAGTTTACTCCTGTCTATGTTTGTTCAGGTTTGATTTAGAGAAGGCACTTACAAAGAATGAGAGACTCCAGCGTCAGCTGACTGAGGCTCTTGAATCCTCTCGCTCAACTCGTTCACCGTCAGAGCAAGCCAGCAGTGAGACTGGAGCAAAGGAAACTGAAGGAACAGCTCATGTGGTATCACCCACGGCACCTGGTGGTCCCCCAGCATCAGGAGGAGGAGGAGGGGGAGGAGGATCAACTAATGAGAAATCACCTCCTGTATCTAATGAAGAAGTTAGTTGAAACTAACATCTCTATTGCATATACTTTTGTTACAGCTAGCTTACCAGTAATTATAATATGCCTCCTGGAATTATGTGACATTTTGATTTTTAAACTCTAAAGGACATGTACATGTGTAATTCTTGTGCATTGATTGTTACTAATATGTCTATTGGTTCTCATATATGTAGTTGGATACTTTACGTTCAGAACTGGACGATGTTCAGAAAGTTTCTGAGTCACGTCTTGCAGAAATACAGCAGCTCAATCAGCAAATTGTAAACCTCAAGCAGCAATTAGAGAAGAGCAAGATAGCTGCCCAACAAGTATGGAAAATGATTTTAAAGAATGTCATGTTAGTGACTTATCTTACATGTAGGTATCAGATAGTTCAGTCAGGGAATCATCTGTTTTTAAGTCCCTCCA
This sequence comes from Amphimedon queenslandica, assembly GCF_000090795.2. Lineage (NCBI taxonomy): Eukaryota > Metazoa > Porifera > Demospongiae > Haplosclerida > Niphatidae > Amphimedon > Amphimedon queenslandica. The sequence goes on along the minus strand of NW_003546244.1, from coordinate 881,569 downwards.
GAGTCAGTACAGTATATTAATGCTAGAGCATCAGCAGGCTAGGAATCTTTATGAAGAAGCAAGGAAGCTTCTTAACACAGCAAAGACACAACACATCATGCAACTGGAAGAAATAAGGTTAATTATCAATATCAATGTTACTGTCATCCCAATGACCATGTACAGTGTATTTTGTCAAAAAAGGCTAGAAGAGAATTCTTCATTTTTATAAGTTTTTTCTATTGCGTATACATGTACTTACATGTATGTTGTGTAGAAAGTTTGAAGTGATTCCAATCAAATCTGGATTTTATGAATTTTTGAAGTTGCTCAAAAAGTTCTTGATTTATAGTGACAATGGAATGAATGGGTGTTTTGCTTGTCACGGATTTCGTGACAATGGAACCAATGGGTTTTTACTTGTCACGGATTTCGTGACGATGGAACCAATGGGTTTTTACTTGTCACGGATTTCGTGACGATGGAACCAATGGGTTTTTACTTGTCACGGATTTCGTGACGATGGAACCAATGGGTTTTTACTTGTCACGGATTTTGTGACAATGGAACCAATGGGTTTTTACTTGTATAATTTTTTTATAAGTTGTTATGGCTTCTTTTCATTTTCAGGCAAGAGGAGTTAAACTATCAGAGTGAAGTAAGAGATGAGATGTCAAGGATAGAGACAAGTTTGGCTACAGTCCAACACGACTATGAGCTATTAAAGATTGAGCATGAACAAACAATAGCTGCTAATGATCAAGCAGCCCCTATAGCAAAGTAATAATTATGTGCAACTAATAATTTATTATTAATGATATAGAGAACTACAAGAAATGGTTGGTAGCCTTCAAAAGAACATTCAACAATTGAAGGGAGAGATCAATCGATACAAGACCCGTGCTTACAAAGCTGAAGAGAAGCTTGGTAAGGTAAGTGATCCTTAAAAGCAAAATAAATATACACTACACTACATGAATGATGCATACTCTGCAAGAACTTTTATATCTGAATCATGATAAGATTTATTGGACATCACTTGTTTGTATTCTTTTAGCTACTGGAATCAGAGAAAGAAGCTAAGGAAGGTCCTGCAGTTTCAGCCTCATCAATCTCACCGCCACCTTCTCATTCTCAATCTAATCCAGCCCCTTCTACTAATCAAAGGAGTAATTCCACCGAAGAACCAGTGGAAACTCCAATCACTGGTGAATCACTCAATGAACAAAGAATAACGGAGCTTGAAGAATCGATAAAGACTTTAAAATCTGAAAAGAAAGAGCTTGAAGATAAACTGGATACATACGGTGCAGCTGACAAGGATAAGACTGATCTTGTAACTGCTGAGAAAAAAGCAAGACAATATGTAAGAAGAGAAGAGAGAATTATGTTCCTAATGCTAATATAGACCAGGTTTGTCTGATTCATGTGTATATTTATGTTTCAGGCTGACGAATTGAAGAAAAAGTTTGAGGAAAGTCGAAAGGAGTATGAAAAGAAGAAGGAACACATGAAGGAAGGTGTGATTTTATCACACATGTATTACGGAATTGATTTTATTTAATAGATCAAAGACAGCTTCAAAAGGAGTTAAGCAACAAGAAGCAAGAGGCTCATGCACTGATGGGAGAGATGGAGTCTATAGCACAAGCTTTTGAGGAAATACAAGAACAAAACATTAGATTACTCCAACAGCTAAAAGTAATTTTTACCCTAATATCAGTGATAATTGCCAAAGCATGTACAATTAGTTTCGTTATTATTATAAACTATTATTATTGTTTAGGAAAAGGATGATGCAAATCTGAAGCTAATGTCAGAGAGAATAAAAGCAAAAAGTATTCAGAAACTCCTCAATGAGGAGAAGAAGTTACTGGAAGCTGAAATATCTGCTATCATTTCTGAGAGGGATAGGTAGAAAACTAGAAATTTAAAGCTTAACATCATGTTATGCATTATATTGTAACAGATTAAACACACTAGTGCAGAAACTGGAGGACAGAGAGAAGAATTCCGAAGCAGCCATTTTATCTGCAGAGAAAGAAATCTCTTTAAAACAACAGTCAATAGAAGTATTTAAAAAGAAGGTTACTGACAGATTAACAGTCACATTTTTTAACAATTATTTTTTTATTTTAGGCACTTGATAGTGCACAGCAGCAACAAGAACACTCTTTGAAAATTGTTGAGCTTGAGAACATATTAACAACTACACAGCAATCACTGCAGTCTAAGACTGAGGAGTGTGAGACTGAGATACAGAATGCAAGAAGGTAAGAAGTCTTGGTTTCTCTTTGTTCAGCTATACTCTTTGTCATGTAGAGCTCAAGAAGAAATTGTTAATATGAAACGAAAGCTTGAGAAATATCGACATAGAGAATGGGCCAGCTCGAGTGATGAGGTTTTATTGGAAGAAAATAGAATATATAGAGTAAGGAGATGCACATAACATTAGTACTTATACATATTTACTTCTCTGTCAATCAATATTATTTTAAGAGCTAGGATTTTAATTTTTTTATTTTAGACGAAACTCAACTGTCCTGTTTGTGCTAGTCGTAAGAAGGACACTGTACTCACTAAATGTTTTCACGTGTTTTGTTCCGAGTGTATAAAGACCCGCTATGAGACAAGACAGAGGAAATGTCCAAAGTGCAACGCCGCATTCGGTGCCAACGACTTTCACAAGATTTACATTTCTTAGCAATGTGATTTTTCTTCTCTTTTAATAATGATTGAACTTTGTCATAAAAGTCTGATCTGCATTGTATTCCTCTTTTTATAAAAATCCCAATCATATGTACACGGAATGGAGGAGTCATTAGTTTTTTGATTTGCGGCGGCTTCTCTTAACAACTTCCCATCCTGTATAACATACACAAGGTAACAATTAACATAAGAACAGTTCTTGATATCTTACCATCATCAGGTATTGGTGCTATTGGTTCTTTCTTTGGACTGGTCTGTTCATTTAGTTTTAATTGTTCTAAATCTTCTTGAATTCCTTCACTATCACTTTCTTCTTCTTCAACAACTTCTAATCCATTCACCTATTTTAAAAGGGAATGTCTTCTAAAATTTTATTAATACCAAAACAACAAATTAACATGATAACATTACAGCAATATGTACAATATACCACTAACCTCTTCTTTCTCATCCTCTTCTACACACTGTACTTGGACTGATGGAACAGGTGAGCGACTCTTTGATATAAAATCTTGAATCTTTTGAATATTACCGGATTGATAGTCAGAATAAAGTTCACATATCTTCTTTGCAATCTACAAAGCAATATATAATCAAATAAGGATAAGTTGTAATTACATACCATTGGTACACTAGCATCTTCTACTGATGTGTGGAACTCTTGGTCCATTAGAACGCACAAATAATCCTCTAATTCCCATGACTGAACGTCAACTAAAAGGTTAAAAAAACTAACTGTAAAATAATTTTACCATCCCAATATACACTGAGATAATATTACAACAGATGCTCATGTAATCAAAGTGATTACACACACTGTAGTATTATTATAAGATTACTATTGTTGCACATGAAGTCAACTGTCACTTCTTCCATCCATTGTGCCTTTTCCTTACTCAGGGGCCCACCAAACATATTCTCCACTGCTATCTTTATAGCTTGCCACTCTCTCATAACTTTACTGACGGCATCTATAAATACCTGGGGAGGTTTTACTTTGCCATAGACTTTGCCCACTCCCGCCATTTTTGTATAGACACGTGACATTTGAATCTTAAATTAAACCAAGATTAAACTGGAATGGCTGATCAGCTGAACATGATCACTAGATAAATATTTAAAATACATGAACATGATGCTAGAGCCTTAGACATGCTCAAAATAAACAGAAAAAAAATTTCCAACAAAAAGATCCAGGTATTTTAGCAATAATTATTTATTGGTGCATTTTGCAATCTCCTCCCCTATTCTATCTAAAGACACGCCTTCAGTCGTAAACGGCTTCACCAATCACCATTGTCTGAGAGCGGAACACTTTGAGCAATCTGCACCTCTAATATCTATGCTGCACCTCTAATCATGGCCGAGCTAATAGGAAACGATGATGGTAAGTGTGGGCTTGTATAACTATCAATTTACATGATGGGTCACTCCATTTAATTAAATTCATTGTACTCTACACTGTACAGTAATAAAACTCCCAAATAGACAATGATAGATCTAGGCTAGATCCAATATATAATTCCTAGCTCATTTTCCTTTGATATGATTGGTATGTAGTATGTACTCCTGGTATTATCTATGCTTTGATGCCGCATACAGTTGGCAAGTTGGCAGTTTTGCCAAGGGCTTACTTTGGAGTACTATCACTGTAAAATATTCTTTATAGCAGATTATTGGTTGCTTCGCCAAACCGTTAACTTTGCTTTTGGCAATTTAGTTCTTGAGTCATTTTGTTATCAGTTTCCTTTCTGAGTTAAGACACCTCTGAACTTTTCCTTATAAAGTAATGATTAAATTAATACTAGAGTCTAGGTAGTGTTGTTATATTGATTTCAGTAATAGTTTATACAATAGCAAGGGAATGTACCACAATATACCCCCCATTGACTAACTGTTATGCATTTTTCAAGATATAAGTAAAGTGCTTGAAGGGATGAATGTCAAGCAAGATTGTCTATTGAGTAGATGCGAAGACAGCTTTTTTCTGATGTTGACACAGAATGTTGCCCAATACGATGTCTTAGGACCTTATTTTGGGATGAGTCAGACCGATCTGATTCAAATCAAGCGAGATAACGACACAGAAGGCACTCGAATGATGGCAATGCTCTGGAAATGGAGAACTAGAAATGGAAGCAAAGCAACCTATAGCTCATTGATATCAAACTTTCTTCAAATGAACAACCGTGAGATTGTAGAATTAGTAGTAAAGCATCTTCAAGAGGAGAATAAAGTAAAGGAAATGTCTTCTGTGGCTGTTCCATCTTTTACACCCGAAAACTCACCTGGAAAGTACCTCAACTGGTCAGAAATGAGCGACAACGAAAAGGAGAGAGTGCGTAATGATTTGATTGATCGTAGCAATAAAGTCAGACTCTCTTTTGCTTCTCTGCTTGTGAAGATCGTTCAGTCTTTTAAAAGGAGTCAAGTCAGTGTGGAAGAGCTTAAGCTGTATCTCTGTCAACTGCCTCATCTTGACAGTGATCCCAGTTCACTTGAGCGCTTAGAGCAAGCAGATGATATCGCTAAGATATTTCGCATTCTTAGTAAGCATTATTCCTGGTACAACCACGAGCTTCTTGGAGAGGTCGTTGATACATTCGGTACAGAAGAAGACCAAGCTCTTATTTCAAAATACAATCAAGACAAGCTGCTTCCTTATTTGGAATGTTCAATATTTGAAATACCTCCTTGTTTATTTGATTCTAGCTGTAATTTCCGACAGCAGCTTTGTTTAAAGTTGCCTGACAGCATAATGCCATCTGGCTCTGATGTCAAACTTTTACAAGAGAAGCTGGCTAAGCGGTTAGACCTCCCTGTGTCTTGTCTTCAACTCACAAGTTATACTGCTGGATGTGTTGAGCTCTACTTTGCACTATACCGAGACGTTTATGTCAAAGACTTGGAATCTATAGCTGTGTATGATACCATTAGAAAAGCATACTTTGTTAGTGTCGATGTTATTGATATTTTGTAAGTTACTTTGTTTCAGTTTGTTGTATATTCACTTTCCTATTGTAATTGTTAAAGGTTTAGCAAGGAAGCACCACGGGAATTGAAAATTTTGAGGAAGCTAATGTCACCCAAAGAGAGTACTTATAATGAGGAGCAAAAAACTGAGGAGCTAATTCCACCAAGTAATATTGTTATGCTTAGTAAACTTATTATTAAATTATTATAGATTCTCCAGGCTATGCTGATGGTGGTATTGGTGGTGATGGGAATGGGATGGAACAGCTTCTAATGCTAAAAGTCCCTGAAAACACTCAAAAGAAAGACAGTACTTGCAGCTATGATTCAGCTGTAGAACTGGTTAGTGGCAGTGCATGGATTAATTAATAGTTTGGGCAGTTTAGTTATACTAGCATTAGCATTGTCAGCAATATCATCAAAATAAATATAATTAAATGGGCGCAATTATGAACAGTAAACAAAACAAGAGTTAAAATTTTGACTAATTATTGTATTGTATTGTAATCCTCAAGGAGGACACAATTTACCAAAGGCGAGAAACTCTTCCATTTTTATGTAAGTATTATAATGTACAAAAACAGTAGTATTGCTTTTTTTGTATAGTAGGAAGAAGGCAGCTAGATCAGTGAGTGTATCACATACAGAACTATTGGCTATGCCTTATACTTTTTATAGGAGGCAAGTATCACATAAACTTAGTGAACACACTAAGACACTGGCAAACAAATTAACAAAAGTCCAAGAATTTCAGTAAGAATACTTTATTGGGAATTTGTAATTAACTTTAACAACTTTATTTCTAGTTCTGAAAAGAAGGTAACATTGCGTGGATCGCCGAATCAAAGATTATTCACTGTGATTGGTGGTAGAAATGTTGGCATATTTGTCTCATCAGCTCCTCCCTGTGATGCAGTAAGTGAGTGCATGTATGAAACAAGATAATACAATTCTTTCTTAGCAAATAATGAATGGTGATCAAATATTGGATATAAATGGACATACCACATATGGCATGTCTCTTTATGATGCAACTAGTATAATAGAAAGAAGCAACACTGAAGACATCAAGCTTACACTAATAGAGAATAAATCAAGTATTTTAAGGAATAATTATTATTATTTTTATTATTAATACTCATGATGACTTAGAGTATCTTGTGGCATTGGGCCACCTTGAAGCTGATTCATTCTACATAAAAAGCATGGTCAATCATGAGCCATCAACTAAAGATGATGCTAGACTACAAACTGGGACTATTCTCAGAGTCATTAATACTTACCTTTTTGCTAATCACTGGCTTGCATGGATGGTGGATGAAAGGACAGGATTAGAATTTGATTTGAAACGGATACCGTCTCCATATATGTAAGACTAGTCATAATTTTTTTGTTTGATTATGGTGTAATTTTATAGTGCAAAGCTTTTATTTGGTAGTGAGGTTTATGTCGTGGTTGACAAATCAAGCTTATCTTTCAAAGGCCGCACACTGTCAGCCAGCTTTAGTGAAGATCAACCTGTTCCTAAAGTAAAATGAATCTCAAATGCTGTAATTTATGCATAAATTTAGGTAAAAATTGAAGAAATGGAAAGTACTTTATGAGACTATGACTATAATTGGTTATTTTTTATTCATGTTGTATAATCAGTGCAGTTAACATTATTCATGAGCACTGTCATAGTTATTAAATTGAAACTGATTACGTCATTCATTATTGGGACTACACACATGTGTAATGGGGAAAATGGATCGGATCATCCGGGGAATGAACATGATGTCAACAAGCTTTCTATGCTACCTGTACAGCCTATATATACAGTACATCTGTATTTCATGATGTAACAGAAACTACTTCTACACAGGCAACTAGCAACTCCTCCTCGTTATCACGGTTATGGCTGTAGTGGATAAAAACCTGTTGGAACCTCTTGATCATGGAAATAAAGAAGGAAGATTAAGCACTGTAAGTATTTTAGTTATTTAAATTAGCTTTGAATGTATACAACATTGAAATGAATTAAAAATGCCCTGTACTTTGAGTTTAAAATTCTAAAAATTTTTATTTTGATTGTAGATTTATGATATAGAAAAATTAAATTTTCTATAGCCAGATTTTTTAACAAATTTATAAATTTATAATAAAAATTAATTTTGATTAAAATGAACTTATATACACAACATCAGAACTTTTATATGTATTTTTTAAAATAAATTATAAAAATAGAGAATTTTTTCTAGCCATTTTTGGCAAAATTTGGCTAAGCACTCTGTACTATTTTAGTACATTGTTTCGGGCCCGATTTTTGAGTAACTTTAAAAATTTGCAAAAATCCAATTTTGATCGGAATCAGCTCAAACTTGCTACACAACATAAGAACATCTATATGCATCAGAAAACATTATAAAAATGGAGATTTCTCTCCTAGTCATTTTTGGCGAAATTTGACCGAAGTCCCTGTACTATAGTACAGGGACTTTGGCCCAATTTTTGAGTAACTTTAAAAATTTGCAAAAAATCTAATTTTGATGGGAATCAGCTCAAACTTGCTACACAACATAAGAACATGTATATGTATCAGAAAACATTATAAAAATGGAGATTTCTCTCCTAGTCATTTTTGGCAAAATTTGGCCAAAAATCCTGTACTATAGTACAGGGACTTTGGCCTGATTTTTGAGTAACTTTAAAAAATCCAATTTTGATTTAAATTAGCTCAAACGAGCTAGATTTGAGAAAATGTATTTACAGAGTTATTTTTAGAGGGTATGATTGCAGTACCCTTCATTCTTGAACTTGATTTAATTTATCACATGCTTTGTTACACTCTCTTGAACAGATGATTTTAATTTTTATTACAATTACTATGACAGAAATCACTACATAAAGATCAGCCATATATGCATCTATCCCAACTAGGCTCAACTTATTTCCTTTACCAAGACAAACATGCTTTCTGTTTTGAAAGAAAAAGATGAGGACATTCAAGCACTACGGAGATTCTACGAATCCATTTTATCAGAAAAGGAGGATACCATTAGACACTTACAGTCACACATTTCTTCACTAAACTCCCAAATTAATGAGCATAGGAAACAGTTAGTCATCATTCAAGAGGAATGTACAATGAAAGATTATCTCTTGGAACAAACAGTGAGTAATTGATGAAGCTATACAATACCTACACTATTAATGACTTGTGTCCATTGATGGATATAACTCATTTGTTCTACACTGGGATGTATACTGTGTGTACAAATCATTAGCTCCCCACCCTAAAAGATTACTATTAGACTATTTACTCTAATCTTAATCTACTCTTTTCTTAGAATCAATCTAAATTCTGGCTGCACGAGTGCAAGTCAAGTGAATCAAGGAAACAGTTGTACATCAGATCATGCGAACAGTTGGCAGAGTCAGACAGTGAGGTGAGCCAATAAGATATATTATGTGCAAGTAATGTGGGCAAACTTTTAGGGGATGTTTATTCGGCAGTTGTGGAAGCAACAGTTGTTTTTTTACGAAATTGAAAATTGATTATTAATGTGATTTTGTGATGCATGAATTATAATGCGTTCATTTTGTTCTGATATTGAAATTATCCTTTGTTTTTAATTTTTAGGAAATTGAGCGTGGACAGTATCAATCTTCATTAATTACTGGGTCTAGTACAACCAATCACTCACTCACAAGAATCAGCAATCATCAGTTAATGACTAATCTGATACAGGAATTGAAAGCATCAAAGGAATCACTCTCTCATAAAGAAGTAAATAATCAATGCTTTTATTCTATTTTTAAAATAATGATCAATATGATGTGATATTAAATTTTATATCCAAATGTTTGTGTAGAAAGTAATAAAAGAAATGCAACAGAAAGTATGTGAAGTAGAAGAGATGCTAGAAATAAAAGATAGAGCCATTCAGCAGCAGCTTATCACAATGGATGAGATTAGAATGGAACTTAAAAGCAAAACGCTTCAACTATTGGATATTGACATTGACCAACTACAAACTGTTATCAGTGAGAAGGACACAGCTATTGGCCTGCTTGAGATGAAGCATGTTATTGGAAAACATCATGACAGACTCCAAAAAGAAAAAATGAAACTGACAAAAGAATTAAAGAGCAAAGTACATAGCAGATATTGACACATGAACCAAAGGAAGGTTTTATACCTTTGTATTCTTTAGATTCAAGAAAAACTTTTGTTATCACAAGATAGCAAAAACCTCCAGTCATCAGAACATAATGACGAGCAGCAGGTATATAGTATTAATAGACTAATAGTTATTGGTATACATTTTAGATTCGAGAGGAAATTAGTGTGATATTGAAAGGAAAAGAAAAACTAAAAGGATACATTGATCACTTACTGTCAGTAGCACTGGACACTGACCCTGAACTACTTGAAGGACTGCCCAGAGTTCAACAGAGCCCTGGAATGAGCCCTGACCTACTAAGAATAGCATCACTTACTGAAGTATGTGTACATATATATTTTTACATCATCAGCATTGTGTATTTATTGCATAAAAACAGTTAGTTGAAGAGTTACAGGAAGAAAAGGATGACATGTATTCACTGCAGAGCTATGCAGCATCACTATTGCAGAGACTATCACATTGCTCACCTGAACTATTAAACTCCTTTAATATTATTGATCATTAATGATTGGCCTTGCTCTGTTGTATGGGCAAGGCACTATAGTTTTTATTTGTGACAAATAGACCACATACAGTACATATTAGCTTGAATGATACTAAAGCATTGCATCTTCAAAGCCAATTTTTTGGGTAAAAACAACATCAAATCTACAATGCCATGTTATAATAACATAAGGCACTAACGGTTGGTTTATGTTATAAAAAGATAAACATTAGCCTACCAGTTTCAATTTACACTAACTCGTCAGTTTGAAAATGATAGCTCTAATCGCTGCCGTCTTCTTGTTGAGTGTCAGTGAAGTTATTAGTCAATGTTCACCTTCCTCAGGTAAGACACTAGATGTGTATAATAACAACTGTATAGGTTTTTTTAGGTATCTACCTGAGGTATGATAATGGAAACTGTTACCCCAATGGATCATTTTTTTCAGATAACACCATCAGAGATAAGCCTTTAGAGTGTGGATTACCTGGTGCTACTTTAAATGGTGGACAATGGATTGGTCCTAATGGAACAGTTCCTTGTCCTGGTAGCAAGCAAAATGTTCAATGTACCCCTGGGTCATCAGGTACAGCTATTCTCAGTGTTCAGATAAATCACCCGAATTTTCTCGCGTCATCTGCTGGTGATGGCTGGTACAAGTGTTGTCTACCCACTGATTGTTCTAATGCTAATAACACCATCTTTGCTAATATATTCAGTAAAAGAATACTATATATAATCACTTGCTGAGTAATAATTTTCATTTGTAGATTTTGCACAGATAGATTCATTGACTGCTGATCTTCCTTCTGATATGACAGTATATCCTCAGGAATACAAACTGAATTGTACTAAAATTGGACACAATCGCTATGATATTAGTATGAGCATTGGTAATACTGCACTGGCTAGTTACACTAATTGTCATGATCCTGATGATAATTGTCCTGGTACTGATTTAACTGGTATTGTTGAAAACACAGTAAGATATACTGTTACTATCACATGGGATGGAATGACTGTCAGTAGTGGATCAGTGAGTCAATCAATCACTGGAGATCAAATGTATCAGTGTGTAGTGCAAGTTAGTAATCAAAGAACTAGAACACGTAGTTTAACTGTAACAGGTAATGCTTATAAACTCTAAAATTTACTGTTACCAATCTCTCTATCTTAGTACCAGCATCTGCTCCCTCTTCTCTTACTGAGGTCAACAAGACAGCTACCACTATCACTGTCAATTGGAATGCACTTGATTCATCTGATGCTGATGGATATGTAGTCAATGTCACTAGTGACACAGACACTGTGCAGACAGTACAGGTGGAGGGAAGTAGTAATAATACAATCACACTGAATGGACTGAGAGCAGTAACAAATTATAGCATCACAGTCAGAGCCTATCAACAATTACTGGGACCTGCTAGTAGTACAATTAGTGTCTTTACTACTCATTGTCAGCAAAAAGGTATTTTAGTTTTAATATAAATTATACATATGTAATATTGATTTAATAGGTATATATTTAGGAGCTAATGGAAACTGTTATCCTAATGGATCATATTTTTGGGATAATACTGTCAAAGCAGTTACTGAAGCTATATCATGTGTGTTACCTGGTACTAGTCTAACTACTGGTCAGTGGGTTAGAGTTGCTGATCCTGATGATGATCCTATTGACTGTAACAATAATAGTGACAATGATCCTTTTCGTTGTACTAATGTCACTTCACCTGATGCTATTCTCAATCTTTATCTTGCTCAGGGACTACCAGCAGAGCAAGAAGGCTGGTACAAGTGTTGTCTACCTACTGATTGTTTGACTGCTTCAAACATCATGTTTGCTAATATATTCCGTAAGAAGAGCTAATTAAATTTTTGTGATTCTTTTCAATTGTAGGATTTGTACAAATAGCATCATTTTATGTTGATATCCCATCAAGTATAGTATTACCTCAGGAATACACAATACATTGTATTAAAACTGGATATGCTTATGGTTATGACTTTAAATTGAAATTGGATGATATACAATTGATTAATAATGCAGGATGTACTTCTTCATCACCTTGTAATAACAGTTACTTATTACACAAAAATAATCACACATATGATCATACTGTTAATGTCACATGGGATGGAATGACTGTCAGTAGTGGATCAATCAGTCAATCAATCACTGGAGATCAAATGTATCAGTGCAGGGTAGCAGATCATCCTGATGCTAATGCAATTAGAATACGTAACGTAACTATAAAAGGTAATGTATGTCAATGAATGCTAATAATTCTTATTACCAATAATATTAGTACCAGCAACTGCTCCCTCTTCTCTTACTGAGGTCAACAAGACAGCTACCACTATCACTGTCAGTTGGACTGCACTTGATTCATCTGATGCTGATGGATATGTAGTCAATGTCACTAGTGACACAG
>NW_003546244.1:866510-868810 GCF_000090795.2 Amphimedon queenslandica | reverse complement strand
AGACAGTACAGGTGGAGGGAAGTAGTAATAATACAATTACACTGAATGGACTGAGGATAGAAACAACTTATAGCATCACAGTCAGAGCATATCAACAATTACTGGGACCTGCTAGTAGTACAATCAGTGTACAGACTTTATCAACAGGTATTAATCTCTACTGCACCTTTTAATATACTTGTAACATTGTTGATGTATGTCTAGTTATTTATTCAATCGATTGGACACTAGTCTCATCCATTACACAACTCAGTAACACTCAATATCGTATTGATTGTCTCACAACTACTGATATAAATCCTTCAACTGATGTTTACTGGTTAGTGAATGAAGTGATGAAGAGTAGCTCAATGTATACATCAATTGATGTCCTGACATACAACAACACACTACTGGTATATCCTGATCCACTGGGAGTGTCAGTTAATGTTACCTGTATAGCAATGATTGGAGGTGTCAACTACAGTCAATCTGTGATATTACATGGTATGATTATACTTTAATCAATAGTAGATACGTTTGTCTCTTTTCTAGCTCCTAATGATCCTCCAAATAATGTGACAGGGTTTGTAATAAATACTAATAGTATCAAAGTGAACTGGACCAATTCAACAGAGACTAATGGATATGTGATTGAGTATACTACTGGAGGTGGAACCAGGAATGTAGTATCTACCAGTGAAGATGAAATTGTATTAACAAATCTCTCACCAATGAGTACCTATACCATCAGTGTGTACTCATATATAGATCTTCCTTCAGTTAATAGTACTGAAATAATTATAAAACTAGATTGTGAGTTATTTCAATTAAGAAGTATAATTGATATCTATTTTAGATCCTATTGAAGATGAAGGATTGTCATCAGGAGCAATAGCAGCAATAGTGTTACTGATACTATTAATGATTGCAGTTACTACAGTGATTATTATTATATATCTACTGAGGTAAAATATTTTTTCATAACTATCATATGTTACGGGCTAATGGCCTCCTTTTGCAGATGCAAGGGATACTTGAGACAATGCAACTTTTGTTTCAAAGCTAAGAAACATTTAAATCCTGTAAAATGGAGTCAGTCATGTTCATTAAGTGTTTTATTCTCAATAATCTTCATGTTATCATCTTTATTAGGTAATACTACTGTGTCAATGAAACACTCTACTGCAGAACTAAAGAGTTACAACAATGATTCAACAACTGCTCAAATTTGTGAAGCAACCTATGATGCAATAACTGATTTACATGCTCCTCCTGTTAAACCAACACCATATGGAGGATTTGATCCTAAAATACCACAAACACTTCCAATATCATTGAATGATCTAGGGAATCATGTAGCATGCTGTCATAGTGACAGTAATGCTTACTTTTCTGAACAATTTAAGGTAATTAGTACAAGAAGTAGGACAAATAAGAGCAAAGTAGACACTGAAAGACTAACATTATGATAGAGTGTTTAGATGTTGTTGTTATTGTATACTTTGTGTTTGTGTAGGACTTGTACTCAGGGAATGATAAACAGTGCAGTGTTGGCTTAAATGGAATGAATAAACCTTTGAATCGTTTCAGAAACATTGTCCCTTGTGAGTCGGTTTGTTTGAGACACAGTATATAGATGGTGAATGTTTTTCCTGCTTAGATGATGATAACATAATCACACTCAAGCTTCCGGGTGTAGCACAACATGAATACATCAATGCAAGCTACATTCATGTAAACATATTTTGTTTGAAATGAAATAACAAATTAGTCTCTCTTGTTTAAAATAGGGTTATAGTAAAGCTAGAAAGTTCATTGCTGCACAAGGTTAATGGAATGTACATTGAAAATGTTCACACTTTAATATTAGGTCCAATGAAGAAGACACTTGTTGACTTTTGGTGTCTCATTTGGCAAGAGAAGCCAGCATCTGTTGTGATGTTGACTAATCTTGTTGAGGACTCAAAGACTAAGTGTGAGCAGTACTGGCCTCAATGTTTAAATGAGATTGAACAGTTTGGTCCATTTTCTGTCACTCTACTAGAGGATTATGTAATGCCTGATTATGTTATTAGGAATATCTCAGTCACAGTAGGCTTACAAGCAAAAGTTACATTCATATTGCATTAAATTCATTACATTAGTTACAGGATGGCTCTGGTGAGGTTCATGCTCTCACTCAGTATCACTTAACAACTTGGCCTGATCATGGAGTACCTGAGTATGCCACACCTCTCATGACACTTCATAAACGTGTCATGAGTTCCTCTGCTAAGGGCCCTATACTGGTCCACTGTAGTGCTGGTGTGGGTCGTACT
>NW_003546244.1:862171-865959 GCF_000090795.2 Amphimedon queenslandica | reverse complement strand
CTGTGTGTTTCACTGGAACGACAGTCTTTAGGATGGAACATAGTCCAGTTTCAGGTTATTGGGTGGATGAATGATGGAGTCCTTAGAGACCCACGTACTGTCCTACAAGTTATTGATGATGTTATACACAGACAACAAAAGATTGGAGGAGGACCAATAGTGGTACACTGTAGGTAAGAAGTGTAATAGCTATTCAAATGGAATTGTTTATGTGTTTCAGTGATACAGTGAGTCGTACAGGAGTGTACTGTGCTATAAGTATTGCTCTAGAACAGTGTAAGGCAGAAGGTGTAGTGGATGTGTTTCAAGTGACTAAAGCTCTTAAAAGGAGTAAACCAGGAGCTGTCACTACACTGGTACAATGCAACCAACTTCAGATAATTAAAATAATTTTATTTCAATAGGAGCAGTACATAACAATATATGAAGCACTTGAGATGTATCTCGCTATAAATAGCACATACTCAAATTTTCAGTGACACTGGTTATTTTTATTTTTAGTGACTTGATTTGTATTGGTAAATTATTCTTGTATACTAAAATTAGTTTTTTGATATCCCAAATATAAGTTATTGCAAAGAAATATATCTTTGTTATCTTGATTTATTCAGTTTGTAGAAATGTGTTAGAGGCTTTAATTGAAAGTTAAGTAGCTTATGTTGACTTAGAATGCTAGAAAAACATCTACTACCGTATATAGATAGTGCTAATCTATTAACATTGTATATTTAAAATAGTTCACAGTTTCTAGACACACTCTTCAGTTTGATAATGATAGCTCTAAGAGTTACTGTCTTTTTCTTGTTGAGTGTCAGTGAAGTTATTAGTCAATGTCCACCTTCCTCAGGTAAGACACTGGATGTGTATAATAACAACTGTATAGGTTTTTATAGGTATCTACCTGAGGCATGATGGAAACTGTTATACTAATGGGTCATATTTTTTTGATGCTGATATTAAAGGAGCCAGTAACAGTATCCAGTGTGTGCTACCTGATTCCACTCTGACTGCTGGAGAGTGGGTTACTCCTAGTGGATCATCAGTTGACTGTAGTGCTGATCCTCTTCGTTGTAATGAAATATCTTCACCTAATGCTACTATCAGTCTTTACATACCTAATGGACAAGGCATATCACCATCTGATGATGGCTGGTACAAGTGTTGTCTACCCACTGATTGTTCAGATTCTAACACTATCATCTTTGCTAATATATTCAGTAAGTGTTCTTATTAAACTAGTACACACTGTCACTTTGTTACTGATTTACTGTAGGATGGGTACCAGATTGAAATGATCACAGTTGACCTTCCTTCAGATAAAACAGTACTACCTCAAACATATACACTACATGCTATTAAAATTGGTAGTAATGATCACAGTCCTTTTTTACATGCTGCTAATTGGTACTATGAGTCTGGTAGCAATAGTACTAAACTCTGCACTGGATCTAGGGCCTCATACAGTTGTACATTCATGTATGGTGATGGAATGTCAGTAGATTATGGTAATGGAAGGTGGGACTATACTCTAACTGTTACTTGGAATGGAGAGACTATTACTAGTGGAGTACTGAGCCAATCAAACAACAATGGGGATCATGTATTTAGATTCCATTTAGACTTTGGTCATATTGATCACAGCCCAGTAAAAAGAAATAGAGACATTTTAGTAACAGGTATAAGTAGCAATAAAATGACTTTATTATTTTTTATAGCACCAGCAACTGCTCCCTCTTCTCTTACTGAGGTCAGCAAGACAGCTACCACTATCACTGTCAGTTGGACTGCACTTGATTCATCTGATGCTGATGGATATGTAGTCAATGTCACTAGTGACACAGACACTGTGCAGACAGTACAGGTGGAGGGAAGTAGTAATAATACAATCACACTGAATGGACTGAGAGAGCTAACAACTTATAACATCACAGTCAGAACCTATCAACAATTACTGGGACCTGCTAGCAGTGCAATCAGTGTCCTTACTCCACGATGTCAAGTTAAAGGTATTTTGATTTGCTAAACAAAAAACTATTGAAATTAAATTATAGGTATCTATTTAGCATATATTGGATACTGTTATCCTAATAAATCATATTTTTTTGACAATAATGTCAATGAAGTTACTAAAGCTATATCATGTGTGTTACCTGGTACTAGTCTAACTACTGGTCAGTGGGTTAGAGTTGCTGATCCTGATGATGATCCTGTTGACTGTAACAGTAATAGTGCCAGTGATCCTTTTCGTTGTACTAATGTCATTTCACCTGATGCTGCTATCAATCTTTATCTTGTTCCTAATCAGGGACTAGCAGATCAAGAAGGCTGGTACAAGTGTTGTCTACCCACTGATTGTTCAGATCCTAACACTAACATCATCTTTGCTAATATATTCAGTAAGAGGAGACTATTGTCACTTACTGATGTGTTAATTTTTTCATTTGTAGGATTTTCAGAAATAGAATCATTTACTGCTGCTCTTCCTTCTGATATGACAGTATATCCTCAAAAATACAAACTGAATTGTGTTAAAATTGGATACCAACTGTATGATGGTATTAGTATGAGCATAGATAATACTGTATTGGTTAATTACACTAATTGTGATGATCGAACCAATACTTGTCCTGGTACTGTCTTAGTTAGTAGCAACCCCAACACAGTAAGATATACTGTTGATATCACATGGAATGGAATGAATGTCAGTAGTGGATTAATCAGTCAATCAACCACTGGAGATCAAATGTATCAGTGTGTGTTGGATAATCCTAGTGCTGGTGCTGACAGAACACGTATTTTAACCGTTAAAGGTAATGTCTATAAAATACACATGTAAATTCTACCAATAATATTTATATTTAAAAAAATTACATGTAGTTCCAGTAACTGCTCCCTCTTCTCTTACTGAGGTCAGCAAGACAGCTATCACTATCACTGTCAGTTGGACTGCACTTGATTCATCTGATGCTGATGGATATGTAGTCAATGTCACTAGTGACACAGACACTGTGCAGACAGTACAGGTGGAGGGAAGTAGTAATAATACAATCACACTGAATGGACTGAATATAGAAACAACTTATAGCATCACAGTCAGAGCATATCAACAATTACTGGGACCTGCTAGTAGTACAATCAGTGTACAGACCTTATCCACAGGTATTGCTACTGCACCTTTTAATGTACTTGTAACATCGTTGATGTATTTCTAGTTATTAATTCAATCAATTGGATACTAGTCTCATCCATTACTCAACTCAATAACACTCAATATCGTATTGATTGTCTCACAACTACTGATATAAATCCTTCAACTGATGTTTACTGGTTAGTGAATGGAGTGATGAAGAGTAACTCAATGTATACATCAATTGATGTCCTGACATACAACAACACACTACTGGTATATCCTGATCCACTGGGAGTGTCAGTTAATGTTACCTGTATAGCAATGATTGGAGAAGTCAACTACAGTCAATCTGTGATATTACATGGTATGATTATACTTTAATCAATAGTAGATACCTTTGTCTCTTTTCTAGTTCCTAGTGGTCCTCCAAATAATGTGAGAGGGTTTGTATTAAATGCTACTAGTATCAAAGTGAACTGGACCAATTCATCAGAGACTAATGGATATGTGATTGAGTATACTACTGGAGGTGTAACCAGGAATGTATTATCCACCAGTGAAGGTGAAATTGTACTAACAGATCTCTCACCAATGAGTACCTATACCATCAGTGTGTACTCATATATAGATCTTCCTTCAGTAAATAGCACTGAAATAA
>NW_003546244.1:839832-859584 GCF_000090795.2 Amphimedon queenslandica | reverse complement strand
CTGGATGAATGATGGAGTCCTTAGAGACCCACGTACTGTCCTACAAGTTATTGATGATGTTATACACAGACAACAAAAGATTGGAGGAGGACCAATAGTGGTACACTGTAGGTAAGAAGTGTAATAGCTATTCAGATGGAATTCTTTATATGTTTCAGTGATACAGTGAGTCGTACAGGAGTGTACTGTGCTATCAGTATTGCTCTAGAACAGTGTAAGGCAGAAGGTGTAGTGGATGTGTTTCAAGTGACTAAAGCTCTTAAAAGGAGTAAACCAGGAGCTGTGACTACACTGGTACAATGCAATCATTGTAAAATAATTAAAATGAATCTATTTCAATAGGAGCAGTACATAACAATATATGAAGCACTTAAGATGTATCTTGCTATAAATAGCACATACTCAAACTTCCAATGAAGTTTATTATTAACAGCTAATATTTTGTAACATAGATTTTAGATAAAGATGCTGCTAAATTCAATGTTAATTATGTTTTAATTAGCCTTTATTTTGCTGCAATCCTTCGTTAAATTTTAATTTTTTTTTCAATAAGCAAAAACTAATTATGTCATGTATACCTGACATCTAAAACAACATCATAATTACATCCAATTTTAACCCTTTGTTGTGTGAAGCTATGGAGCCACAGAAGGAAGAAGTGCTGCGTTTGTTGGGACTAGAGCCACTGACCACAGAAGGAGGTCTTTATACCATCACATATGTATCATCAAGGACTTATAACAACGTAACAAAGGAAGGGAGTAACAAGGAAAGAGCTTTAATGTCATCTATCTACTACATGCTAACTGATCAATATCCTATTAACTACTTTCATAGAAATAAACCGGATATTATACATTATTACCACATTGGTCTACCTATTAGGTATCATATGGTATCTCCTGAAGGAGACTACAGGACTGCAGTGATGGGCAGTGATTTAAAAGCAGGGCACCATCTACAGTTGCTTGTTCCAGGAGGATATTGGAAAGCTGCTGAATTGATTATTCCAAAAAACTCAGAAAGCAATAGCACTTATGGTTTGATAAGTGAAGCTGTAGTGCCTCAGTTTAAGTTTGATGAATGGTCTATAGCTATTGAACGTGATATTAAAGATCTTGTCTCGCCTGAAAACTACGAGCTTTTAAAAAAACTTATTAAAAGTTAAAGATTATTATTTTGTGATTCCAGTATAGCAATAATTTTACAAATTCAATTGTCATTGGTCAAACATAACTTATTAATAAATAATATTTTGAAATAAATAATAAATAATAATTAGACTCTAATGATTATATTTCACTTTATTATGAATGAAGTGGTGGTCCACTATTTCGTTCTCTTTTTCTCAATAGTCTTAGGTAGCAATAAAGACACCAGCAGTATGATCACAGACACAATGAAACATAACTCGAATGACAAATGATAATTCAATGGCCAATTTAGCCCTATTAGTAATAAGAAGTTAAAAAAAAAATGAAATGGTGATAGATAAAAAGTATGATGACCTACCATTGCTCTCACTCCATGCAAACAGCAGTGCACCATTGGTAGGCCCAATAGAGCGAGCGATGGCAACTAGTGATTGAGCGATCCCATTAACGAGACCACGAGTTTCAGGAAGAGCTGAGTTATTGACCATAACCATGATTGCCGTAAATGTACTAGCTCTACAAAACAGAATTTTGACGATGAATTCCAATTTTTAGTAAGTTAGATTCAATTTTATAGTAATCACTGTATACATGTAATCAAATAACAGTTTTGTTGTAACTGCCATTTTTTACAATTTTAAAGCAACTTTAAAAATTCTTTAAAAATCTAAATTTGATCCAAATTACCTCAAACTAAATACACAACATCAAAACATGTATATGTATCAGAAAAAATTATAAAAATCAAGAATTTTCTCCTAGTCATTTTTAGTGAAATTTGGCCAATGTCCCTGTACTACAGTACAGGGACTTTTCCCCAATTTTTGAGCAACTTTAAAAATTCGTAAAAAATTTAATCTTGACCGAAATCAACTCAAACTTGTTACACAATATAAAAAACATGTATATGCATTAGAAAAAAATTATAAAAATGAAAATTCTCTCTTAGTCATTTTCGGCAAAATTTGGAGAAACACCTTGTATTAGTACATGTCCCTTAGCCAAATTTTGAAGCAACTTAGTTAACTTCACTACTTGTTACTAGTGACATTAAAAATGCATAAACTAAACATTTTAACTACAGGAACACAACCCACTCCCTAGTGATACCTTGATATTATCATTGCTAGTAGAGCCAGAAGCACAACGGCCCACACTTTAGCAGGTAATCTACTAATAGAGTCCTCATTGACTGATGCTTCTTCAGGCGAGCGTCCACAATAATCAAAAATGCTTGAGTCATTCAACATTGGATCCATTCCGCTACCTGTGTCATTGGCTATTGTCTCAATAGGTCCAGTGATTCTATTAGACCATGGTAACAAGATACAGCCACAAGCAAAGACCACTAAACTAGCACGAAGGAGATTACGATATCCCAAGAGCTTCACCGTCCTTGGGAAGACAAAAGGCTAAAAGTTAAAATACAGATTAGTGATAAAATTTAGTGATGTAAAGTTAATTATAAAAAACTAACTATAATAATGTAATAGGAAGACTACTAGTATTACTGTATTAGTATATTTTGTACTAATTTGGCAAAATGGCTACAACAGTGAAGCCATAAGCTACTTTTTGCATACCTGATAAACTAACTGAACTGCAGCAGCAATCATGGTGAGCGTAGCAATTTCGTTATCATCCATTTGATAGCCTCCGTGAACATGAGAAGTGACCATCAGTAAAGGAAATAACTGTCGTGATGATAAAATCAAACAATCATAACAAGTAGCACTTACTTCATTAGTTATGATGGCAGCATATCCCATCAGGCCATATATCACTGTTGTTAGTATTACTCTTCTGTCCAGTAGTAATCTCAATATCTGCTTGAAATTAGATAATATGCCGGAACCAAGTCTCTTCCAAGTTTCACAAGAAGTGATGAGAGATGTCAAGGATTGTGACCTTCCTTTGCTAGTATAGTAACAGTGGCAGCAGGCAATACACTGTTCCTTATGGTGCCTTACAAATTTTCTTCGAAATGACGAAAAGCTAAAGTTTTTTATTGCATTCTTAACTACTACTGAATATCTTAATTTTTCGGGGCTGCTGTTTTGAATGTTTCCAGAAAACCCAATTAACATTTCTGTATCAGATTCGTTCATATCAGTGTCAATATCAGACTCTCTGATCACAGCAGTATCCCCATTATTGTGACTAGTTAATTCTGAATCACTTTCACTAGCTGACATTGATATCAATTCAATATCAGTGACAGTCGATTGAGTGTCATCTTGATCATTTTCATCGTCTGAGTCTTCTCTTGATTTATAAGCTTCCTTTGCTTTTGGTAATGTTTCATTGAGGAAACAGAATCCAGCTAATGGAGAAAGATCATGATATTTAATGTATTATAGTCATTCTTAACTGGTAAAACTGAAGATGCCTATTCCAACAGCCACAAAAACTGGTAGTACATAAGGGAACTGACAAAAGAAAGGAAGCTCAAACAAGTGATACTTGCTGGCTGGCTGAGCCAAGAATCCACCAATTACTGAGCCCTACAAATAAAAAAACATTTACAATCATCAATTCCCAGAAAACACATTCACATATGCCAACTTTGTTCATACTAACCATAAGACGTCCAAATCCACTTGACGTCCCAATAACAGAGAAACCTTGAGCTTGATTAGTATCATCGCATATCTATCAGTATAATTATACAAGTCATCAGTAAAACAACGTGATATTGTGTACTTCTGATAGGTAAGTTTTAGCAACTCCGATATTACCATTAAGGAAACCCCATAGGAATCTTGCCACAATAGCCCATGCAAAGGTCTGACTACAAGTATTACTATCAACCATGTACTAATGATTAGCAAGTCTTACCTAAACCCGAACAACAGTTCGGAGGCTATTGTACCACAGATACCAAATAGCATGACGGGTCTACGCCCCCAGTAGTCCGATATTGAGCCCCACATCAGACTGCCAATAAAGTTACCGGCAAAAAAGGCACTGCCAAGGAAACCAGCTTTCTGACCTTTTGAAATCATGATATATGTACATAGCTATGATTATGATCGGCTGTCACTAACCCAATTCATCTTTGTTGAGCTGAGGAAAGAAGTCATGCACCATGAACGGTAAAAAGGGAAATATCAGGGCAGCACCTGCACAGCAAATGCACCAATAACAATAAATATTATGTAGACTGCTTGTTACACAGTAACAATGTGCTTGTATTCGAGTCTAGTCTATTTAGAATCTACTACTAACCGAAATTATTTGTGAGCACAATAGAGCCTATTACGATGACCTTGATCTTTGGTAATGGCGTAGCTTTCTTTTTCGAGGTAGCCGGCTCTTCCTCTGACCTTTTTCTACAAGGAAGACAACTTTTTGGACGCCTCAGGCCTCTAAAACACTTAGTGATGACCTCCATAATTTGAAACAAGTACAAGGCGTGGCTAAAATATTAAAATAATCTGTTATCTCTATGAATAATAATTATTTAGTCTATTATAATATGCAGCACACATTTTATCTAGATGTGTAACATGGTAGTAATAAATAATTTTAAAAGTACACAGCACACAAAAATTTCACAAGTTAACTCTATTTCCTTTGACACATAAGGAGCGGATAGCCCAAGCATCCTAAAAAGAAAATGCTAGCCTCATTAAATGATAATCATATTCTTACTTGAAAAGTAATTGTAGCATCTGGCCCTAATTTCTTTTGTGCAATGTCTTCAACTTCTTTAGCAATTTTTTCTTGGACTGTTCCTCCAACAGAGACATACTGACAGTGTGAACTAGCATAGTGACATGATATGGCCTATAAAAGACAACATGATCATAGCACTATTCTTTAGGAGGAAAGAAAAAGATGAAAAACAAGCCAGCAAAATGATATTAGCAACAAAAAGAGATCAAATATATAGAAAAAAGGAGTTATGCTTACTTTTCTAAATCCACTAGTTCTATTCATTCCAGAGCCATGGATAAGAATGGGATGAAAGAACACTGTGTCACCAGCTTCCATTTCCAAATGAACACGCTCATTACCTTCGGTATAGTCCACAATACCATGATACATTTTATTGACACCTCCCTAAAAATAGAAATAATAATTACTGACGCTATAAATTAACAGACAAATTATAAAAATAGGGTTTCATATAGGCATAAATAAATTTTACTAAAACATATAATGTCTGAAAATTTCTGAAGGTCAAAACATGGGGAATATATTTTGCAAAGAAAAACTCTCATGGTGGAGGTAGACAGTGCATTATAGTCTAGCTCACCTCCCATTTAGGATAATCATGTTTCCATAATTCTCCTTTGTGCGTTCCAGGCAGGACCACCAAACAACCATTTTGCCTATTAACTCTTTCCATGGCAGTCCAAGAGCACACGATAGAGTCAGCAGGTCGGAAAGGAAAGTAATATAAATCTATGAGAGAAGAAATTGAAATAGCTGAAGTCATTTTTATATATATGTGAATAAACTGACCTTGGTGTAATGGATGGCGACTTGTTTTTGATCCAGGATCTGGCGGTTTGTTAATGAGCATTGTGTGCATGGCCATTATGTCAGGGCCGGTAAAACACTCAACATACTTTAATATATCAGGCAGACTGCAATAGTTTGATAGAACAGGATCATGCTATAAAAGAGAGTAGAGATAGCTACACGTAGGACAGTGATATCAGTTTTTACTTGAAAGTTTTGAATCTTAGTCACAGCTCTCTCATTTGTGTCAAACTCTGACTTGGCAATAGCAACATCTTTCATAATGGTCAAACCAGGTACCTGCATAAATATGCAATGATAATGATGATGATAGGCTCAAAATGGGGTCAAATTTTGACAAAAATCACTAGGAAAGAACTTTCTGTTTTTATAATTTTTTCTGATACATATACATGTCCTTATGCCATGTATCAACTTTGAGCTGATTCCAATCAAATCTGGATTTTTTATGAATTTTTAAAGTTCTTCAAAAATCAGGCTAACAACCAAAAGCTATAGCCTTTGGTCATCAGCCAAATTTTGTCAAAAATGACTACGAGAGAATTCTCCATTTTTATAATTTTTTCTGATGCATATACATGTTCTAATGTCATGTATCAATTTTGAGCTGATTTCAATCAAATCTAGATTTTTTATGAATTTTAAAAGTTCTTCAAAAATCAGGCCAACGACTAAAGGCTATAGCCTTTGGTCATTAGCCAAATTTTGTCAAAAATGACTATGAGAGAATTCTCCATTTTTATAATTTTTTCTGATACATATACATGTTCTAATGTTGTATATCTAATTTAAGCTGATTCCGATCAAAATTGGATTTTTTTATGAATTTTTAAAGTTGCTCCAAATGCCATGTACTGTATTGTAGTGCTTGTCAGCTCATGAAGCTAAGCTCACTTAGCATGCTCCTGCTAGTGACTCAAGTATCTTGCAAATATAAACAATCAAAAAATAAAAGTGGCATTAAATCAAATACTCTACACACAAAAGAAAATTAAAAATAAAATGAATTTCATACACACACTAAGCTGCAGATACAAGTGTACAGTACTCAGTCATTAAAAGTGTTATAATGTGGCTGCTGAAGCAAACGTGCAGGAAGATCATCATCAAAATTATGGACCTCTTTCTGTGCTAAACACTTCCTCTTACACCAATGTCTAAAGGTGAAGCAGACTATGTAAATTAAAGGCAAAGACATGAGAAAGAGCTGAAGAGAAGCAATAAAAAATTTAAGTTTCAAATCGTCCAAATCAATGAAAAGAAAGGAGTTTATAAAGATAAACATGTTAATCATTAGAAGATCAATCAGTAGAAATGAATCAATATTGTTATCGGACTTCTTTTCAAAAGGACGACACAAACAATGGAGGAACAAAATAAGAAAGAGCATGACCTCGTGAGTAGCATTAGCTACTATCCCACCCCCAGTAAATATGCTAGAAAAAAGAACCAGTAATATACGATACAGAAAAAATAGACCAGCAAAGCATCTATAGTTATCCTTGAAGCATCCTTGGAATGAATCCAAAAACGGTTTCAGCTTCATTCTAAATCTGTGAAGAGCGTATGTAATAGCATTCCTTCTTATATTCAAGGCACCACTTAGTCGTACTAAGAGTGGCTCCAATAAAAGAATGAGAGGAGGAGGTAATATTATGAATACCAGACAAACTATAGCTGGTATGACATATTTAAGATGATGGTCAGACATGTATGCTAAGTTTCCATTATAGAGAGGAACTGTCTCCAGTATTTTTCCTCCTTCTCCCATGACATATGAAGGGATTAGAATATGAGATGTGATAACCAGGCAGTGAAAGTAGCAGAGAATCAGGAAAGCTGTCAATGCATTGACAATAGAGCCTCTTATATTTCTACGTCCGTATTTATGACAGAACCTGATGCAACAGTAAATTGAATTGAATTTGAGTACCAGTATGGTAGCAATGATCAAGAGGAAAGCGTACAGTGTGGTAAGATACTTTATCAGCAACAAGTCCATGATAGTGGCATCCTTAAACAAACAAAACGACAAGTGATGGATTTCCAGAATTTCTAAGTCAAAAAAACCATAAAATATTTTGAAAGCAGTAAAGAGATAATTCATTGAATCATTGTATGCAATGTTAAGCGAGTTATTGCATTGATTGTTAAGAATCTGTGAATAAAATATAAACGAATACAGACCACCAGATGTGAGATTTATGTTAAAGAAAAGAATTATTAGAAATATACATGTGACTGGTATAATCTCAAAGAGAACATACAGCAATGGACCATACTGGCAGTGTGTGGACTCACCACAATGATAGCTAGAAGAGTGAAAGTAAACAGTGTAACTAGTGATGCAGCTACCACACAATGTACCACTTCTATGAGGAGCACAAACATGATCATTTAAAAGATTTTGATCCAATGGAAGGATGCACTCTTTGTATTGAGTATAAATACTACACTTGCATAGGCTTGTCACACAATCTGCTGTTGTAAAATTCTGGCCTACGTATCCAGCCCAAAGTCCTGCATTAATGACAGCACTTTTATTTTCCAGGCAATGCGTTACACCGAAATAGTACACACCAGTAGAACTACGGGAACAGTAGCAGGTATCATTATTGAATTGGAATATATAGCCTGGAGGGCAGTTTTGTAAAGTAACATTGATAAGCAACCTAGCACTGTACCCAGTTGTTTGTAATACAAGTTCACCTTTCTCTCTTGCTCTTCCTTTAAAAGTTATTATGAAATTGTTAGCAATGAAATGAGTCAGAGCAATTTTTAATGATGAGTTCTGGTTATTGAGCAGTGTTGCAAACAATGGAAAAATTTCCAAGTCTGTAACATTGTTTTTAAACTCATCTCGTTGTGTTACATTCATAGTATATGGTATTCCAGGATACATCACCAGATCAACTTCATTATTATTTATAGACACTGTAGCTGGTGCAGTAGCAATTGAGTGATTTGTCTTTGGTAAAAAAGTAAATCTTCCCATTTTTGTATCATTGAAAAAGAGAGATGAAACAGTCCCACCATGCAACTGAACGCAAGGTCTAAGTGTAGAAGCAAAAATATCATCACCAAGCATACTAGTAGTAGCCTTGTTGTTAATAAAATGAAAAGTTCCTACTCTTTGGTGGTTTTGTAGAAAACACGTTCCAGTGTATTGCATGATAGTTGTTGATTGAATGCAAATTGCACCACCGACTTTAGCAGCATTGTTTATAAAATATAAGGTGACAGTGTCATTAAAGTCAAGGATTGCACTTTCAGAAAAAAGTAAAGCGCCTCCACATTCACCAGTGTTATTGGTAAAATTTAGCAAAGAATTTTTTAGCACAAGGATGCGGGTATACACCAAATAGACAGCAGTCCCAGTATTGTTAATAAATGAAACATTTCCATTAAACAGAAGCAGAAAATAAAGAACAGAAACTGTCGATTCACTTAATTGGCCACTATACTTTTGATTGCTGGAGAGTTTTATTCCTGCAATATTACTTATAAAGTAACTATCGCTAAATTTTATAGCAGTATTTACCCCCGAATATATCCTTTGGTTATTTCCATTAATGTCTACAGCTGAACTAATTACTGCTTTGTTAGAAGTAAATTTGCACAAGGAAAATCTTACCCTACTTTTTACTAGTTTTGAATCAGTTTTAATCCTTAAGTGTGGAATTAGTATAGCAACTCCCCCACCAAAGATTGCCTGATTGCTGTCTATTATGCAGGATATGAAATGAATATAAAATCCAGCAGTTATAAGGCCATCAATGTATACAGTAATGCCAATAGCACCTCCACTAGTAATAGCGTTATTATCAATAAAAGAAGAGTTGATAATAGTGATATTATTGCTAGAGCTGTCACCAAATTCAATAAATAATGCACCACCTACAGATGTAGCGGAATTGTTTGAAAAATAGCATAAGTTACACGTCACCGAGATAATATCCTGATGATGCTGAATTAAGCGCAAGCCTCCTCCAGTTAAAAAGCTTTTATTTTTTCTAAGATCTCGACTGTCCCTCAAACTGTTGCTTGTGAATGTACAATTGAGCATATGAATGATTCCATGAGTGTCATTAATAGCAAGGGTACTCTTGTTGATAGCCTTGGTGTTATATAAGACAAGACCAACCCCATAGTTATTATTAAAGCTGATGCTTGTGATATAAATGTTATTACAATAAGTAAAGAGCATAGCTTGTGTCCCATGGTATCCTCTTTCCTCATAAAGCAATCCACAATACTCAATGGCAAAACTATTGAGTAAAACATTGCTACAGTTTTTAAAAATTATGCCAGACCTCTGTTCGAGACTGCTGTCACATTTGATACTAGCTCCATTTCCATTGATAGTCAGCTCATTAATACCAATAAACGTAACATTACCTTGCAGACTTAGAGCAGAACTGATGATCTCTATTGTAATATTAGTGCTGTTTTGAATAGAGTCAGCTACATATTCCACTGAATAACAGGGAGACTGTCCTTTAATGCACTCAATAGCATCATTACCCCTTTTGCCATACTTGCCATCAATACTGATAACAAGAGCTGATATTCCATGAAGAAAGGAGAGAAAGAGAAGAGCAGACAGAGCAGACATGCTACACATCAAAGAATGAAGATATCAAGTGCATATGAAAGCATGCTAAGCAGTACAGAAACTGAATCGTTAATTTTAAAAGTATACATTACTTTAATGAAAAATAACAAGAGATGACTTTGTTAAAATATACAAAAAGTTTATGTTTAGATTATTGAATGCCTTGAGCATTCTTGTATTGCCAAACTACCAGTGTGGTGTGACATATGGCAAACAAAATTAATACACCACATGCAAAGGGATCTGGCTACCCAAGACTCTTCCTTCCAGGTAATAATCAGATGAATTTTTTACCATTAGAACTTAAAAATAGCATAAAAATTTATCACATACATGGTACTTATAGTGGAATTTTATTTATAGAACATGTCAAATAAATTAGTAAAATGGCTAAAGGAAGGTTTATGTTGAATTGCAAGGATGATCTGGGCCCAATACTGAGATTTTGGTCAAATTTTGTCAAAAATGAAAAAGAATGAATTCTCCAATTTAATAATTTATGTTGATGCATATACATGTACTTATTTTGTGTAAAAAGTTTGAACTCATTCCGATCAAAATTAGATTTTTTTATGAATGATTAAAATTGCTCAAAAATTCGACCAAAGTCCCTGTACTATAGTACAGTGATCTTGGCCAAATTTTGCCAAAAATGAAAACAAACATATTCTCAGTTTTTATAATTTTCTCTGATATATATATACATGTTTTTAAAATGTGTAAGAAGTTTGAGGTGATTCCGATCATATTTGAATTTTTATGATTTCTAAAGTTGCTCAAAAATTGGGCCCAAGTCTCTCTAGAGGGATTTTGGCGAAATTCGTCAAAAACAAAAAGGAGAAAATTCTCAATTTCTATAATTTTTTTAAATACATGTACACGACTACGTGTACTTATGTTGTGTAGAAGTTTGAACTTATTCCGATCAAAATTGGATTTTTTGTAAATTTTTAAAGTTGCATGGCAGATGATGGCAATCACTCGTATCACTATTATATCACTTACGTCTACTTCTTTCCTGCAGATTTGCTTAAAACGATCATGAAACACCTCCAGTTTATCTCCTGGCACTAAACGACGAACCACTAGGAAACCATTATCCTCATAAAACTGCCTTTGCTCAGGAGTGAGGACCCGTGCACTCTCTTGAGTGGTATACCGGTATGTAAGGGTTGCTGCTGTGTACGAGTAAAGACACAAACCTACACTATAACATCATTATTATGCATACTTGAAGCTGCCGTAGGATTTAGAGTCAACTGAGGCCCTCTTTCCTCAGGTTTAAGATGACCTAGCAATGTCTCCAACCTTTTTTGAGCCATTTTTAGCAGACACAGCTAAAGGGAGTGACAAAAGGTGTGGCACAGCATGTGAATAGATATATATATTTGCGAAAAACAGTGCAGCCACCCACGTGCAAGGAAGTTATGACAACAGAAACATTATAATGTGCAAGCTCACGGTTTTGATAGCTAAACAAATACTACAAACATTTTAATTACAATAATTTGATAAAAATTGGATAATTAAAAATTTATTTCTCACGATGCAACTGTCACAGATAATACTTTAATATGCAAACTGTTGTCAGGTAAAAAACGAGGACTTTGTTTTGAGTTTGGCTTCAAAAGAGCAAGATCAACAAAAAGATACGAAACAAGACCAGATTCATTCATTTCGCCACTTGTAACACGACCGGTCACTTTCGCTGAAGTACCTTTATCGAATTTAATGGTATCAATAAAGTTCTCGCTGCCATTGATTCTATCAATGAGTGCGACAGTGACGTTACCACGAAATGGCCACCTAAGACTCTCATCAAACACACCTTTCATGAGGAAAACTGTTAGCGAGATGTGGCTCCCTTCGCCGAAAAAAATTCCAGAAGGTGTTACTTTAATGCAGAACCGATAGCCGCCTAAATGAGAATAGAATGGAGGGCTAAGGTAGCACTTCTTTTCAGCTAATTTCTTGTGGAAATCCTCCACCACAAAAAGGAATGGAGGCAGACCGATCGAGGATTCCAAGGAGAATGACCGTCTTGCCAGAATCTCCTTCTCTGCTTTGCTCTCGCTGTTGACTCTTCCGATCTGTTCTTTAAGGTCCTTGTTCTCATGCTCTAGCGTTGTTATCTTTTCACAAAGTTGCTTCATTTTTTCCTGTAGAGCATTTATTGCTACCTTATTTGCTTCGTCTTCTCTTTCCAGCTTTGACACAATGAGATCAGTGAGTCTCTTTTGTTTCTTCATATCACCCAGCGTCCCTTTAATACTCTGCACTTCTTCATGCATGCTCCGTCCTGAGCTACCAACCATACAAACATGGACGTTAACGGACGAGTTAAGGTGATCCATTAGCTTTACTCTTTGCGTCTTTGCCGTGCATCCAGCCCATTCAAAAGGACAGTTCACTTCTTGTAGCTCGCACGTACTATTGAGATGCTCTTGGAGCAAACCTCTTGCAAGATATCGTGTCTGGCATTGATTGGGACACTCGACAGGATAATCTTTACATTCGGGCCAATGCCTCTCGATCACATCTTCACACGTTGATTCATACTCGTTGCAATAGTCACAGCTGTATGGACGCTTTGGGCATTCGGTCTGTTCGTGGGCTACTAGCAGATATCGTTTATTGGAGTAACCACAGCCATAATTACAACCAACCACAAGACACTGACAACCCCCAAAACGCTTCCCAATGTTAAGATGATCCTCTATACAGCCCAATTCACCTATCCAATCGCATGGAGGACCCTCACTTGTTTTTTTAGAATTAGGACAGACTATAGTCAACTGATTGATATCACGCTGCAAAGACTTGTTAAGCAGGCTAGTGAAGTCCCCCTTACACATAGGGCAAGGCTGCCCTTCTCTCTTGACCCTATCTAGACACGTCTCACAGAAGTGGTAACCACAGCAGCTCACGATGTGAGGATGGAAAAGTATTCCCATGCATATTGGGCATTCAAGAGCTAGCTGACGAGGTGGCTTTTCTACAAAATCTACATCATCGGGAGAGAGAGAGATCGTTCTTTTCCATATGCCAGACCTAGTGCCAGCCATTGGATTGAGGTGGAGTCTGAAGTGAAGGAGTGGCAAAACTGAAGACATACACAAAATAAATAAACTTTTTTATACAATGATTCAATGCACAAAAATAATAGATCATTAAAAATTCCAATGTGAACAATGTAAATTTTATTATTATTATTATTATTATTATTATTATTATTAGCGCAAAAGTAAAAATGTGCATGGTCACTCAACACTTTAAAATAATTATAAGTTTCAACAAGAGATAGCAGCTACAATGATAATGACAGCTATAATGACGACAACGACAACGAGAGCAACAATCCCACCAACAATTGCACCGATAGCTATTGAAAATAAAATCACAATTACACACAACTATCTGTAATCATACTAACTTGAAGAAGATAATTGACTTCCAGTAGTAGCGGTGGTAGCTCCATCAGTAGGTTCATCAGTAGTAGGCTCAGTCATAGAAGGTGATGGTGACTCTGTCATTGTCATGCTTACTACTGTCGAGCTAGAGGTAGAGGTTGAGGTAGAGCTAGGGACAACAATTGTTGTATTGCAAATGGGACCAGTAAGTCCAGGCGGGCATGTACAAGTATCAGGTGCTGTGCAGTTCCCCCCATTGAGGCATGCATTGGTACAAACTGGAGTGCAGGGAGAGCTCCCGCCTGTATAGCCAGAAATACAGGAACAGTGATTAGGTCTTGTGCAGAAACCATAGGGACCACAGTCTTGGGAACAGATAGCTGTAGTGCAGTTTTGTCCACTAAACCCGTCAAGACAAGAGCAAACATCTGGATCTCTGCATCTGCCATTAATGCATGCAGAGTAACATCTAGCCGTATTACAACTGGGACCAAGCCATCCATCATTGCATTCACAAGTATCAGGGGCTATGCATGAACCATTAATACAGCCTTGACAGCAGATGGCAACGGTACAAAGGTCACCTGACCAGCCCTCTTTGCAAAGACACGTATCTCTTTCAGTACAATAACCATTTGTTAAACTGCAACCGGTCCTACAGACAACTAAAAAAAGCAGTCACTTTATTATGAGAAAAACATAGTTTACCTGCAGGAGTAAGATGGCCTGTCCCATTCAGATAAAGGAGCCATTCTCCACTTCTAGTAGTGGCAAGATTAGATTGTGAAGCTGCAACTTGACCAGAAGGAGCAGTATCCCATCTCCCACTAGGACTGCTACCACAGGCTTGTAAGCCTATAGTAGCAGCATCTTTGCCCCATTGAATGGTATCATAGAGATAAAAGATTAATGCACGATTTCCATGATGTATATAAGCCATTTGAAAAATGTTGTGCTAAAAATACAGAAAATAAAAAATACAAAAATGAAGAAATAATACTTACAGGAGAATTAAAATCACTAGTTTCC
Organism: Amphimedon queenslandica; assembly: GCF_000090795.2. Taxonomy (NCBI): domain Eukaryota; kingdom Metazoa; phylum Porifera; class Demospongiae; order Haplosclerida; family Niphatidae; genus Amphimedon; species Amphimedon queenslandica. The sequence continues at coordinate 844,885 of NW_003546244.1, read as the reverse complement.
ATACCACCAGAGCTTAAGATACTTTGAGTAATATTCCAGGTTACCAAAAAGATATGGGTTGGATTAAAATCACCTTCAGTAAGTCTCTCTCTTGGAAAAAATTGGTTAAAAGAATCAACAGCGCACGTTTTGATGACCTCATTAACAACTGTATAACGATATGACACATTACGGAGACTTATGTCATTGACATCATCAACATTAAATACATTAAAAGTAAGAACTGGTGCATCATCATTATTTGAATGAGATATAACTGCTCGACCAGAAACAAGTATCTAAAGGAAGGTTGTAAATTAAACATGTGGAGATATTAATTGACTTGCATCGAATCGTCCAACATCATTAGTGCCTGGACAGCCAAGGGGTATTCGACTTGAAAAAGCCTGGTTTGTAATTTCATTCACCTGGCTACTAGTTACAACTGTATCACCAAGGAGATCACCAGTAGGAAACTGTTCACAAACAGAATGAACAGATGGAAGGAATAAAGAGAACAGGAGGGATATCTTGAACAGAGTCAACATCTTGAGAAGCCTAGCTGCTCCACTACTAAACCAGCAACTAAAGAATGTGTGTACATTACATGTCTATATGATCTAATAGCCAATGCCATATATGGTACTGTAGAATGTTAATAAACAATGCCTACACTATTAAAACCATGCAGCTATAACATTTAGTCTTTATTTTATTTATTATAAAATGGCTAGAACTATATGCCTACTAATAACTATGTAGCATTTACAATAAAATGACAATAATTATGACAAAACATATTTTTTGTACACTCACAGCTAGAGCCACACCAATCCAACACAAAGGAACAATAGACCAAACAAAACTGACAAAAGGACTCAAATAAACGCCCACAAGCAAAATTATTATTTTAATCATTACACAGGTGAACTAATGAATATCATTAAGTCACTAAAATAAGACAGCTATAAGATTTAGAACATCAATCATACAAATAATATAGAAATCAATAATTATAAATATAATAGATGCTATTGAGAGGGGGAGACAGAATGAGACTCAGAGCTCTGAACTTTCATTGAGATTCTGCAATACAAATAGAAAGGCATTAATAATCAATAATTATGAAGCAATTTACTGTGTCCGACGTATGTCTTCATTTTGAAGAATACAATCGTCACTCATTCTGCACATATTCTTTCTAAATATGTAAAGAGAGGAGAAAGAAAAGAAAGTAGTTCTCATTAAGGTAGAGAAAAACATCATCTAGCACTTAAACACTTCAAGCAGGCTCTCACTATCTATGCTCACATTTCAAGCTTCAGTGATCCTACAAGCGACTGTAGCTCTTCGTCTCCGGCATCCACTGATTCAGAGGAGACACTGCCCTGACTGCAGAATAACAACCAGACCACACTATAGAGACACTATGGAATGAAATATTGTACCTTCTCATTCGTGACAGAATAGAATTACAGCTAGTAACAGAGCTTGAGCGTGTATATTTATAACCAGATCCATTAAACTAGACACAAACTCATTATAATATAAATCATTACGACTCTTGATTTCTTACGACTGAGTTATTAAGAGATTGCGTGACATCAAAATCACTGCTACTTCTCTGCATTCAAGAGGAATGGGTTGTTATTACTATTTGATAGTGACACATACTTGTATCTTAATTAGAGACCACATTTCTTTGCGTAGAGTAGCGTTAATCTAATAAGATGAAATTTTTCTTCCACCTCCCACATATTCCTCCTCTCTCTCTCTCTCTCTCTATCTCAACTCCATTAAGCATTATCCACTGATGCTTTTTCTAGCTCCTAGCTCTCTTTGCTTTGTCTCCCTCTTTCTCATTGTCTCTATTCACATCTTTCTCAACAACTGTACCTCATCGCATTTCACTTCCAAGCGGTCAATTTTCGGTTTTATGGAATCCCTTCTCTCTATTAGCCTCTTCAATTGAAGATAAAGCTTCAAAAAATCACTAAAGTTATATTAGCAAAACCTCGCAACCATCAAGTTTAGGGTTCTTATACTCACTATCGATTCAAATGATCTTGGATTATATTCTCGGCTAGCTGGCTTGATCTAGTTAACAGGTCCGCCATACTATTATTGTGGGGCTCGTGATTTTTCTCTTTCTTGATAATATCAAGGGCTCTTGACACACTACAGATAAATAAAGGCTTGTTTCACATTACTATTAACTAAAAACTTCAAATAATTCAACAACAAAAGCACAAAAGTTTAGGATTGTATACTAGTATAAGCCAAAGACTAAAGCATGATAGCATACCATGAAGTGTTGAAATCCCTGAACTGATCTCTACTGCTAATGATAGCTTCATTCATCACTTCACATTTAGTTAGCTCCTCTCCAATCTCTTGGGGAAGTGCATGCATCTCAGAAGTAAGTGAATGAAGGTCCTACAAGTGTGTGTGTGTGTGTGTGTGTGTGTACTGATTGCTGATGAGTGAGGATGAACCTTAATTGCTTGATCCAATTTGCTTAGTTCACTTCTCCATGCATTAATTCTACTGTTATCTGTAACGTGTACATGCATGTATAAAAATAGAAATCAACACACACACACACACACACACACACACACACACACCTGACAATTTCTCCATGTCTTCTGAATACCTAATGCACAATGATATAAATATAACTGGCAGGTACACTAAACTCACATTTTCTTCATAAAATTAGCAACTCCCAAACACTTTGCAACTTCAGTGCTGTGATCATCATAATGTCCTTTCAATTCCTCAGTGACTGGTCTGATCAGTTGCCTACCATGTAATAAAAAGAAGAGAAGAAGGTGTGAGTGAGAGAGAAAGACAAAAGTGATATGCCTCACAGAATAGCTCTGTGCCCATTATGAATCCTCCAGAAGAGCCTCTCCTGATCTTTAATGTGAGAGTAGGCATGAGCAAAGTGCATGTATTTATCCTAATAATAATAATAATAATAATAATAATAATAAATATATATATACAGATTCATGTGTGAAAATCCCATACAAATACAAGCACTATCACAGGCATGTTGGCATACCTCTCTATGCAAATTCTCATCTCCATTAGTAACTACAGTGATGCAACAATGCAATATTAACAATCAAGTAATGATACTCCTTACTCAAATTCGTAACTGACGGAGTGACTTGTACAACGAGTTTAAACGAAGGGACTACGTCTTGAGAGAACAGATAGACTGTGCAGATACAATCATCCTAAAAATAATAACAACTACATGTAAATACTAGTGATGATTCTTATCCACAAAACCCTGGATACATACATGTACATGTACAATTCAATTCACTGTAGAACATGGGCTGCATATCATTACAGTTAGCAAAAATACACCTTGCACAAACCTGTACTAACAACTGCATTCCGACACAAGGATCATTACATTTACAATAGTAAATTAGCACTTGTGAGTTTGTTCAACTACCAATCAGCAACCAATAAAGGCAATGTGCAGTGAAAACACTAAATGTATAAATATTATAATAAGAATATGCCATAACTTATGTAGGACTAACATTTACACAGCTACAGCACTGAGTTATTATCCAAACTGGTAATACTATAATTATTTTACTATAAAAATGTGTTGGTATCAAATCAATGATTCAAGAATCGTTGCACAAATGAGTAAACACATACAAAGCTATGACTATATACATGTATACATGTATCGGGCTGTTTGTTAAAAAGCTATATTTAAAACACAGGGAATGGCACATGCATGCATGTTAGCTTAATAGTTTCTGTTTACAGTTTTCATCTTTCATGAACATCAGCTAACACTGTCATCTTTATCTTTCATCATACATGTAGCTTCAATATTGGATTATTAAACTAACATAAAAGTCAGTTTAATAACTCAATATCAAAGCTAAATGTATGATAATAAACAATGAACAAATACATGCTATAATTCTACTAGGCACTGAAATAAGGACAAGCATTAAGACTCAATGTAGTATCATATGCCATCCAATAAATGATAGAAGTATTTCCCATTAGTGTACAAATATAAATTAAAATAGTAGTGCTAACTAGGCATGTAATTGAAGGAATTCAAATGCTACAAGGAATAACAAAATAACAAGTGTTGCCTCAATACATGTACATGTATGTAGGTTAGAACTGAGAAGGAGTGTCTTACCCATCTCAATGAGGAGTGAAGATCAAGTAATGAATCTGACAACAGCTCCCCTCTATCTGTAACAAGGTACTGTTTAGATTTAGGATAGCCTTTCTCTTCCAGCCATGCTGAGAGTGACTGATAACTAAAGAGAAAGGAGAGAGAGAGAGAGAGAGAGAGAGAGGGAGAGGGAGAGAGGGAGAGGAAGGAGGTAGAGCATTTAATAGGAAAGAAGTGTAGATTGACAATGATTATTAAGGATAAGGTTACCTTGAGTCACATCTTACACTGTAGGATAGGACGTGACCATTGGACATACTAACAATGATCAATACCTACAATACACAGTATATATATGCACCATAATAGATATGAATATACATGTACAATAAACCTTAGTCTTTAATATTCTGTCAATATGAAGTAAGCATGGAGCCTCATCTCCATTGTGAGCCACACCTCTTTTCTCTGACTCCTGATGAAGGACGACCTGAAGCCATTTAGTTAGTTCACCAGCAAAAGCACTAGCAAGTAAGAGAGATATATATTATATGAGAAAAGAATAACAGAAGAATATGATACCTTGATAATTGATGAGGGGATGGTATGCTGTCATAATACTCCAATTGCCCATTGTTGAGTGTAATATAGATACAGTTGTCCCTCTTATTACGAGTAGGTCCAACCCTGCAATAGTACTGCTGTAATGCAGGTAATATGTGACTGATAATGATTACCCACTCAAGGGGTCGTCTGGATTTGTGTAAAAATGGTCTAATACCTGTGACAAGCTCAAAAGCCACAACACCAAAACTCCAAAAATCAACCTAAAAATATCCAATATGAAGATGTACTCAGAAAATTCAGAGTAACAGTACAGATATACTTACTGGGCGACCA
>NW_003546244.1:800954-839822 GCF_000090795.2 Amphimedon queenslandica | reverse complement strand
ATTAAAAAATGTGACATGCCTCCACCAAAAATTTCAATAAGATTACAGATTAGGTATATTACAGCAGTAAAATGATTAAGTCAGGTTTTAATGCTCAGTAAACTGTACCATTAACTCTAACAACTGACAAACAGTTAGCACATATAAGTCATAGTTAATATAATTACTGCATAGCTAGAAAATTTGGAGTGCTAAAACTTGGCAAATTGACTCTAAAAGAGGTTTGGAGGTTAAAATTTTGGCGAAATTTTAACTCTGTGTATGCTTCTATGGAGCCTTATCAAATTAGAGACTAAAAATTTGGCGAATGGACCTCAATTCGACAAAGTTTTACTCCACCAAATTTTCTAGCTATATGGTATATAACATGGCTGTCTCTATTGAATCAATCAGTATTTCAAACAGGATTTTCTGGGAGAGGTTTTAAAGGTTAAGTATTGCATAATTTGAGGTGCATAAAGTTATATTTTCTGTATAATTTATCGAAGTGAAACTCAAAAATTAAAAATACAACAGGCTACAATGCAATTGCATAATGTAGTCCTATTTTGATCTTGAATTAAAATTTCAATTGTACACCTTCCGGTACAAAGTGCTCCTAATTTGCAGCTTTGGTATATATAGCTCATCAGATTATCTTGTATGTGGGAGGAACAAGCTTAAAAATGAATTATTTCATATCACTAAGTGCTTTAAGACAAGATTATGTAACAAACAGAGCAATGTTATGATAATACAAAAACTTAAAAAGAAACAGCTACTACTAAGAAATGATGCATGCAAGGAATACACATGCAGGCATGTTACTAATTTTCTTTTAAAAAATCAATTTTGGTCGTAATCAGCATAATCAGCTCTACTCCCTGCCAATTTTGATAAAAATTTGGCTGGAGACTGTGTACTATAGCCCATGGTCTTGGGCCAAATTTTTTATCAACTTAAAAAATTCATAAAAAATTCATATTTGATGGGAATCAGCTCAAACTTGCTACACAACATAAGAACATGTATATGTATCAGGAAAAATTATAAAAATGAAAAATTCTCTCCTAGTCATTTTTGGTGAAATTTGGCCAAAATCCCTGTACTATAGTACAGGGACTTTGGCTCAATTTTGGAGCAACTTTAAAAATTCATAAAAAATCCAAATTTGATCAGAATCAGCTCAAACTTGCTACACAACATAAGAACATGTATATGTATCAGGAAAAATTATAAAAATGAAAAATTCTCTCCTAGTCAATTTTGGTGAAATTTGGCCAAATCCCTGTACTATAGTACAGGGACTTTGGCTCAATTTTGGAGCAACTTTAAAAATTCATAAAAATCAAAACTTGCTACACAACATAAGAACATGTATATGTATCAGGAAAAATTATAAAAACAAAGAATTCTCTCCTAATCATTTTTGGCAAAATTTGGCTGAAACCCCTGTACCATAGCACATGGCCTTGAGCCAGATTTTTGAGCAACCTTAAAAATTCATAAAAAATCAGAATTTGATCAGAAATAGCTCTAAATTTTACACAATATAATAAAATCCATATATATCAAAAAACGTAATAAGAATTCTCCCCTAGCCATTTTTTCATTAAATACAATGGACATATTTTACACATAAATAATTTTACACATAATTTCTTCTCCCGTCCTTCTCTGAATTAGTAAACTTACATTCCTTAAATCTCCACCATTACAGAACTCCATCCATACATGCATCACGTCCTCAGGAGGATGATAGGGAATATCCTAATAATAATAATAATAATAATAATAATAATAATAATAATAATAATAATAATAATAATAATAATGAATATTGAATAACAGAATCCATACATGTACACATATATACAATTATGCACACACATAATATCAATTAATAAAATTTCCCACACATGCAGTGTATGATCCAAAGCTTAGGAATAATCATAAATATCACTGGGTCTGTATTAAAGACAAAATTCAGTGCAATTTAAAATTTAGGGATTTACAAAACATAGTACATGTGCACGTACAAGTGTATGTACATGTACTCATTTCAAACTTTAGCTAAGGTTTTAACGTACCTACTAATTAACACACACACATGTAATGTTTTCTTATACAAAAATTAGTACATGGAGAGTATGAGTACATGAGTATAAGATATCGGCTCACAGGAGGTGGGCCAAGAGCTTTAATAAGGTTAGGATGATTGTGTTCCCACATTATCTTGATCTCGTTCCTCAATCTAACAATCATCTTGTCCCTCTCGTGAGAATCTAGATTACGTAATGGCTCCAATTTCATTTCTTTCAACGCAATCTGTTCCCCATCATTCTGTATGTATATTATATACATAATAAAGCATACATGTACATGGATTATATAAATAAACACAGGGTGTGACTAATGCTTTAATTCTTACACTAGTAAAAAGTGAAACATCACCAAAAGAGCCACGGCCAATAGGAGCACGTCTCCAATTCTTTCTAATACTCATAACTATAGCTACAAGAACGAGAAAAGAAACAAGAACTCAAGAAGTTGTTGCACTGCTGCTACAAGCCCCACCCATGTTGCTTGTATACTCTTCCGTATTCTTTTGTAAATTTGTTTTTAACCACGTGTAATCTTGATAACCGCTGCTGTCGAGCGGCTGCTGTTGTCTTCAATGTTGGCCATGAAGATGGAATAACGAATAACCCTGTTAGTACGGCCATGTTTAGCTTACTGAGGTGAGTTTGCTATCTAATGTGACTAGATTTATGTAGCTGACAATACAATCTATTGCAGGAGCAACTCCTTGAAGCGATTTTCACTTCACAGTCATGATATTGATCAGGTCAGTCGATAGATATATATGGTCAGTCTAATCCATGACTGCTTCATTTTATGATATATTGTGTGTCAGTAATAATAAGATCCAATATAACCTTTTTCATTAAGTTAATTTTCACAACGCCCCTGTAAAATTGAATTGGACATTTTTAAAAATTGTCTAATTTTAAATATAAATTTATAAATATGTATATATATATACAGAGAGTGGCAAAAGTGTTTCTGTTAAGATTTTGTGGCTATATCTACAGTATATGTAATACATGTTGTTATTATTATTATTATGCAACACATGTTATGCAATATGCCAAAAACACCCTGTTTTTGTGTGTTTTGATAACACTATCCTGTAGTAGCATGTGATTAACATGTAGTATACATATATATACTATTATTTATCCATTCATATCCATCAATCATTGAATCAACACACATACATGTTCTATATACATCACTGTGTTCATGTACATTATTTTAATTTAATATTATAGCTGCATTATAAATATTCTTTTAGTTGATGATTAGTGAATTACCATTTATCATTATTAATATCTAGGATGTACTAAGAGAGATGTACAGGCTTTATGTTAGATATGTGGATGGCCCCCAAAGGTAAATTGTATCAAGCGTGTTTCTTGTGCTCCTAATGTTGTTCACTGATTGTTCTCAATGTGGTTCACACGTTGCTCTCTCCCCTCATTTTTTGCAGCTCTGAATGAACTCTATTTTGTTTTTTGTTTGCGTGCGCATATATAGGTTTCAAGACTTTTGCCGTTACATTCAGCTGTTCAAGTATGCTTCAATTTATCGTGACAGAGCCAGTGGGGGTCTGAGAGGGATGAGTTTTCTAGATGTACAGCCTAAATCATTCCATGTCGACGATTCTGGTAAACTATATCATTGCAGAGTTGTTAAGGTAAGCTATTGCCTGACAAACTACCAATTGTGTAATGAAAATGTACTAAGGTTTATGTACATGTACATATCAACTTTTCTTATTTGCTCTCCATCTTTTCATAGGGTGCAGCTACCTATTTCCAAGAGGAGTATCATGGACATTCCTCGGTATATTATAAGTATCGTACTGCACTCTTTATAAAAGGTATTTTGATGTGCATAAAGCTGCTTGAAAATTAGGCCGAAGTCCCTGTACCATAATATAGTACAGGAATTTTAGCCCAAACGTAATCAAAATGAAAACTATATAGAGCATGCTATTAAATGCATTTTGCTTGGTAGTTGATGCATTTTATTGAGCACTTTTTTTTTAATTTTATTCTTTTAGAGAAATTACTTCATCCTTTTACACCGCTTTATATTGGTGGCATGTTCTTCACTTATAAACTCTACCTCGTTAGTACAACCATTGTTATTATTAATTGTATTGTATTTAATTCATAATCCATATACATGTATTATTGCAGGTTTCCACAAAGCTATTTAAAAATTGTTATCCACGCTATGATGCTGAGACTCCTGATCTCTATAAGAAGTTTGTATCACGTGTACATGTATTTGTGTTGACTGTTTTCACTATAGCCTCATTAGTCAGTATGCATCAAGTAGTCTAGATGAAGGTGAGGTCTTTGATGAAGAGAAAGGGCTCGTTATTCAAAGTCTATCTTTTGTCAAGGTATACTGATTACTGAATGATTAGTGCATTGAATATTAGCCACAATACCAATGGCAATATACTATTGATATAAATATTATTGATGTAAAGGTCTCCTTTTGATAGGATCATGTTGCTCCTATTACTGACACTGATCTCTCTAATCCTCATATTGAGTTTTATGCCAGATCGAATCCTCACTGGAAAGATGTAAGTACTTACATTAAGATACAATTTCTTGTGATGTGGCTGTATTATTTTTCTTCTTTAGGGAAATGCTTTGGTAGCTGTTGCTAAAGTGACTTGGGGTGACATATTCTTGAGAATGATACCATTCATTTTCAGAAGGTGGATCAGAAGATGGTTTAACTTTAATAAGAAAACTTCTTTATCATACGTCCATTGATCAGTTTTGTTGATCTTTTTACTTTTATGATAGTTTTTGTCATTAATTGCTCTTAGTTAGAAACATGATGTACTCAATACTTAAATTTTATACATGTATACCTGCTAAATGCTACCAATGGGTGTGGTTTAAAATGGTGAGTAAAATGGTAATAGATTTGCTTTGAAATGCGGCTTTCCTTGCTAGTTTTGGTGGCTGAAGAACTTAAAACTCCGGTCCCTATCAGTTCGTAATGTGGACCAGGTCAGTTTCACCAAATGTGTGAAGATCACTTGTTAGCTAATTGCAGCCTGTTGCTGCATGACTTAAAATTTTGAGTTTAACTACTGTGCCAACTGACTCTTTAGCATCACTGTACAATTTTCACAGTAAATTTTTTCTAATAGGTTACACTACATGACATGTATAGTTTATGGCACTATACCATGACTGGAAAAGTTAGGTGAGACAAATTGAGTGCAGCATAATTGTATTACATTGATTCAATAACAATTGTAAATAATAATTACCGTAAAGCTGGAAAAGTTTGCGGGAATTATATTTGCGATTTTGTACCAATATAGCTAATTTTAATGTTTGTGGAAATTAATTTTACTGGTGTAGGTGTGTACTGTTGATACACCCATTACTTATAATGCTTTGCGGAATTAAATTGTGCGTTTTTATGATGAACAGCAAACAGCAAAATTAAATTCCAGCAAATATTTCCAGCTATACGGTATGCTACTTTACTTGTAAATTTCAGCTCATTAGTACCTTTTTTATATAGCTATGATGACTTTTTGGAGCTACACAATTCATTTGATACTATACTACTGATGCATGATCGAAGAAATAATAAACTATGCGGAGCAACTGCTTATAGTGTTATACCAACTTCACTGAAAAGAAAATCAAAGCCTGTATCAATTATAAGAGTAAGCCTATTAGTATTCCCTCTGTGAAAAATGCTGTGTTTTATAGTCAGGGCCAGCATATATCCGTCCTGAATATCAAAGAATGAAAATTCTTCGTGACTTTACTTTATACTCAATAGCCAAAGGTAAAAGTACATGTAGTACATTGATTTGTTTATTTATTTTTATCAGAGAGGTTTCGTCATCCATTTGCCTCACTCTACTATTCCGTCAATTTTATTAATTACAAAGGTTATCCGGTCAGCTCACTGCTCTTATAAACATGCATGTAAAACAGCATTTACATTTAATTTTTGATGTACTTTCATGCAGGGATTTGCTGGAATTTCAAGTAGAGCCTATCCTCGCTATGACAAACCCACTCCAGAAATGGAACAGAAGTAAGTATTTATTATAACCTCCTCAGTATGATGTTATCTTTTCTATAGAGTTATTGATTATTATGTACTGAATATACTCAATCTTCACGACTGCTATAACAGGGAAAGGAGTGTAATAAAGACAAAACAGTCAATAAAGGTTTGTGCATGATATGAAGTTCATTGTATGAGACTGAGAGACTATGAAGCAATCAAAGTATTTGATGCTGTTAAATTTTGCCAGTAACATTTTGATTTTGTACTGACTATAAACAATTAAACATATGGCGAGTCCAACAGCTGTAATAATGATATTCTACTCTCAGGAGGAGTTTGCCATCATTACTGAGGAAAGTTTAAAGAACCCACACATTAGGTTCTATAAGGAAAGAAATCCTGATTTTCTGAAGGTACTATAAGTTTCATTAAAAATTCAGTTTTATGTCAGAGAATTTGTTAATTGCTATATCATTATTAATTAGGGATATGCACTGGTAGGTATTTTGGAAGTATCTTGGAAATCAGTGTTCTCAAAATAATTTTTAAAAGTAGATAGTTATAGTATTGACATTGTTTATCATGTTCTTTCATAAATTCAATTCATTTTAATTAAATATGGCCCCACCCAAGAGGTTATTAAAATGGCGAAAAAGATGGTGGAAATAAAGGAGCTCTCGGATTTTGTGGATTGGTTTGAAGCTAATCACGAAACAAAGGATAGAGTAGAATTCAAAATTTATAAAAAGCACACTGGTTATCCTGTGCCAAGCCACAACGAGCAAGTAAGGACTGCTATCTGTTATGGCTGGATTGACACAACAGTAAAGAGGATTGATGAGGACTCCTTTATGAGAGTGTTTGTTAAGCGCAAAGATACTGCTAGTTGGAGCGTAAATACTCTAAGGTATGCTGCTGAGCTAACGAAACAAGGAAAAATGAAACCACTTGGAACAAGACATTATTTAAGAGCATTGGAAAAGAAGAAAATAGTCACACCCCGCAAATCATCAAAGTCTTCATCTGGATCTAAAAAGACTTGAATTCAATTCAGTATTTTTATATATTTTTAATTTCTAGCTTTTATGACACCAACCCGAAACAACTAAAAATGTAAATTTTTAATTCTGCCCGCGCGCCCTCTGCGACCACGCCTTTTAATTACGGCGCTTTGTTAATTTTATCATAAATTTTATACTATGGCTAAGCTAAACTAGCTGCTATTACTACACAATAACTATGAAAATAATCATTGAGTCAATATATAACTTGCTCTGCTCTACTTGGCGCTGAGAGAAAGGAATTCTAAAAACACACCAAATAAATGCAAATAATACAATAATTGTGGTTGTACAATTCACCTGTAAAGCTGATCTTGCCATCTTTGTTTTCATCTATAGAATCTATGAGGGCTTTGATAGATGCAGCAGTAACAGATTTGTAGTTCAAATTTTTAGCAACATTCACTAGCTCATCTGGTCCAAGGTAACCATCACCATTCTTGTCGTACTCCTGCATATCAAAAGAAAATTATCATTAGACTACAAAGGCTACAATCATTCTACTGAACTCACATCAAACTTTTCCTTGGATGCCTCTATTTCATTGTAGGCCAAGAACTCGTCAAAGTCGATAGTGCCACTTTTGTCAGTATCATACTTTCCCATCATGTTAGCAACTTGTAGCTTAGACACTGGAAGGCCAGCAGACTTGAAGGCATCGTAGAGCTCTACAGCTGTCAACTGCCCATTTTTGTCTGCATCATATTTATCAAAGGTCTTTTTTAAATTTTTCTTTTGATCCTCAGTGAGCTTAACAGCCTGCATACATGAGGAAATGAAACTATCAAAAAACAAGAAGAGTTATGCACAGCTGAGCTTACCATTGCAAGTGTAATTACTACTGGTAGGCTAAAATATCAGAAGAAAGTAGGAAATAATCTGCTCAGAGCACTAATTGTTGACTCATAGTTCAGACTTATATATAGACAATGTCCTGTATATGCTCACATGATAGGAACTAGGTTTATAGTTTGTATATTCTACTTACAGTCTTTGTTCCAATAATAACAAGGATGACAAAGCTCTGGAACTAACAGGCTGTGTTTGCTACAGCTAAAGGTGTCATTTGTAAAAGTATTCACACAGTGTTTATTGTAAAGCTTAGCTGTAATAATAATCAGCAGTCCCCCACAAGTAGCTTATACAGTATAGAGTTTTGCATGTGTGCACGTGACCATGAGAAAATCAACCCAGCTCCAATAAGAGTGTATCTAATCTATATAGTAGATATGTACTCTCTATCAAACACATTAAAAAGGAAAGGATCATATGAGAGGAAATGCCCTCGACTAATTGTAATTTCATGTTTCGTAGTAGTTTTGTAATACCAATTAACACTACAGCACAATAACAATAGCAACACATTTGTAAAACATGGTGTCATACATCTAATTCAGTTTGTCTTGTTCAGCTACTTCTTGTCAAGTAAGACGATAAACTCTGAAATAAAAAATGATTTATTATTTTAAAATTTAAATAGAGCCATTGAACAAACAACTCATTATTGATTAAATGCAAGAAAACTTTTTAGAATGTGTAAAAACTGAAGGCAGCTTTAGAATTTATGAATTCCAACTGATAAGTTAAGTTGATAACTATAAGCTGCTAATTGGTACTGTGCACAGACTATTATTAAATTACAGCTTCAGTGTACATAACAATAGCCTGGCAAAACTACATAAATAACATGTTTCTTACCGTCATAACTTATTTGTTCATTTCCATCTTTGTCCACCTTTTTTATCATGGCCTTGGCCTGATCAAGAGTGATTGTATCATCACCCATTAGCTTCATCACTTCAACAAATTCTTCAGCACTAATCAGACCGTTTCTGTCTCTATCACATGCCTTATATGTATAAAACAAAAATTTTGTAAAGTTCCTGAATAAGCTTTATACCAATAATTATTGTCATTAGCAAGCATGTTTCGCTCAACAGTGTTAATTGCATGGCTTATGTGCATTAATTTATTGTTTGACTTCAATTTTTTATTACTTCAAATGTTTTCCGTCTGATGTCCTGGGGTTTCGTTAATTGATTCAACATGTAGACACAAAACTCATTGAACTCAATTGTCCCATTCTTGTCACTATCGACTTCTTTCAGCATGGCATCGAGCTCAGCTTGGCTCATGTTTCGACCTAGCTGCTTCATGACTTCTGCCAACTCACTTGAAGAAATGTGACCATCATTGTTTGTGTCAAAGATAGAAAAGGCTCTTCTAAATTCAGCCTTTTGTGCTTCTGTAGGTTGTTTTTCCTATTCATAGGACAATAAAGAAGTCACAATAGACTAAAGATATTCATTTGCAGCCACTCACCATGTTCATTGGCTTGTTTTAGTAGTTTAAGTATTCAGGGTTGCAGCAAAACAGATCAGCTAGCTAGCTCAGTAAATTAGCCACACCTTAAAGGCTACTCAACGCCCACTCAACATGGGAGTTTTGTTTTTGACTTGTCTGGCTTCTGCCTTGTTTCTAGCTGAAGCTTCAGCTCCTGGCAGCAGTTGCATCAGTGACTATAACAATTGCACGGGGAGCTATTATTGCGTGGACAACAAATCTGCTCCAGAGATTAACTGTTCAGGAAATGTTTCCACTTTCACACCTCACCCTCTCCCTCCTCCTCCTCCCCCTGGAGACTGTGTCCTAAGTGATGGGGTTTGTATGTTTGTTAACATGTGCATGATATGGGTCAATAATCAGTCAGAGTATCAGTGTACGTTGGACTCAGAGCATAACAACACACACATAACAAATGTTAATACAACATTACTTCCGCCAGGGGAGTGTATCTATCAGTCAGGACAATGCAACTGGTCAAGTAAGATGCAGACAGAATGGTTTGTGGCATTACGTCTTCATTTTTAGAGTGTTTCTCTTGGCTGGATTTGTGTCAAATGCGGTGGCGTTGTCACAGTCAATATTATTATAAGAGGAAGCCTCATCCAATCTGCCCAGTTAGGCCTATTGCTCCTCCTCCAATACCAGGAGTATGTCGTTATAATCCAAGAGTTGGACATTGCCGCTTTCATAGACCATCAGGTGAATCAAGTAGTTTAATATAATTTTAATTATAATTGGTCAAGTATATTATTGCATTTTTTTAAATTTTAGAATTAACATGTACTCTGTCTTATGATGATTGTACTGGTGGATACTTTTGTGATCCTGGTATACCTGATTCTGGAAACTGTTCAGTTAAAATACCTCAGAATATAGCACCACCTCCTAGTATCTGTACTGAAAACTCTATTGGTTGCATGTTTTATAATCCTTGCAAGGCATGGAATAAAGGATGTTATGGAGCAGTTCCTCAGTGTACACTGGAATCAGAATATATACAGTATAATAAGAGTAATCCTTCGTGTCATTTATACACTCCTGCACCACCACCTAAGGAAGAGTGTCTTTATATTGATTACAAGTGTCAGTGGTATAATGAGTGTGCTATGTGGTTAAGTGATACTGGATACCAGTGTGGTACAATTATTGATAAATACATATATACTCACTCGTTGACACCTGTTAAAAACAATGGCAGTAGTGTAGCGTTACCACCAGGAGAATGCATCAATCAGTTAGGAACATGTACATGGTCAAGTAAGTTAGTATGACTACTCTTTTATAAAACTTTGACTGTTTCGTATATTTTAATGTTTCCTATAGTGTGTCGTTCATGGCTAAATTGGTGCAATGAAGTGTGGATGTGTGGCAGCCAGTATGACTACGAGGCATATTTCAATAGTCCTCCTCCTCCCTGCCCACCTCCCCCACAGAATTTCACTCCTCCCAATGAACCTGGAGTGTGTCAGTTTGATCTAGCTTCAGGTCATTGTCAATATTACCACCCACTGTCAGGTCAGTTTATAAGTATTGAAGTACTTCTTAATTTTTGTTTTCCTTTATCCTAGAATTAACATGTACTCTGACTTATGATGATTGTACTGGTGAATACTTTTGTGATCCTGGTATACCTGATTCTGGAAACTGCTCAGTTAAAGTACCTCAGAATATAGCACCACCTCCTAGTATCTGTAGAGCCGATCCTTTTGGTTGTGTGTTTTATAATCCTTGCAAGGGATGGAATAAAGGATGCTTTGGAGCTGTTCCTCAGTGTACACTGGAATCAGAATATATACAGTATAATAATACTCATCCTCATTGTAATACTCCAGTTCCTATGCCCCCACCTAAGGAAGAGTGTCTTTATATTGATTTCAAGTGTCAGTGGTATAATGAGTGTGCTATGTGGTTAAGTGATACTGGATACCAGTGTGGTACAACTATTGATAAATACATATATACTCACTCGCTTATTGATAACAGCATAAATACCACTAATGTATTATTGCCACCAGGAGAGTGCATTAATCAGTTAGGAAACTGTACTTGGTCTAGTAAGTTCAATAGTTTTTGCCATTATTTGTCTATTTTTGGTTATAGTATGTCATTCATGGTTGGATTGGTGTCAATCCTATTGGATGTGTGGTAGTCAGTATGATCATGATGTGTATTTTGCTAGTTCTCCTCCTCCTCCTTGTCCACCTCCTCCACAAAATTACACGCCCCCAGCAGAGCCAGGAGTGTGCCAGTATAATCTAACATCTGGTCATTGTCATTATCATCATACAGGTTAATATTAATATTATTTTTTTCATATTTTTATTATTGTTTTTAAGGTCACCATTATTTTATACCCTGTTGTATAATATAGCATGCAAATTTTATGTGAATTTTACAAATGGTTTTTCTTTTTATAGAGTTTAATTGTTCTCTAACTTATGATAAGTGTACTGGTGATTACTCTTGTTCCTCTGCTCGTGTATCTAATCCTGTTAGGTGTTCTGTTCCCATACCTCGAGAAATAGCACCTCCACCTGATATCTGTACTGAAAACTCTTTTGGTTGTGAGTATTACAATCCTTGCAAGGCATGGAATGAAGGTTGCTTAAGAACCAACCCTCAGTGTACACTGGAATCAGAATACATAGAATACAATAAGAGTAACCTATGCAATTCATATAATTCTAATATACCACCACCCAAGGAAGAGTGTCTTTATATTGATTACAAGTGTCAGTGGTATAATGAGTGTGCTATGTGGTTAAGTGATACTGGATACCAGTGTGGTACAGCTATTGATAAATACATATATACTCACTCATTGTCTCTTATTAAAGAAGGCAGCAATAACAATAATAATGGTTTATCTTTACCACCAGGAGAATGCATTAATCAGTTAGGAGCTTGTACCTGGTCAAGTAAGTTATGATTTATAGTATTTTACAAAACTTTTTACTATTTCTCTATAGTGTGTCGTTCATGGCTGGATTGGTGTCAGGGATATTGGCTGTGTGGTAGTCAGTATGACTATGATGCTTACTTCACCACTCCTCCTCCTCCTTGTCCCAAGCCTCCGCCAAATTATACTCCTCCACCTGAATCAGGACTGTGTCAGTATAATTTAATTTCTAACAAGTGTCAGTATTTCCATTCACTAACTGGTAAGTTTGTATTAAATAATGTAGATTTGTGATAACAAAGAGTAATTAGCTCAGTCATTTTAGTTATCGTTAAAGCCTTTGCATGATTCTATCTGAACATTATTACGCATCCACTGTTTTCCTTTATCCTAGAATTAACATGTACTCTGACTTATGATGATTGCACTGGTGGATACTTTTGTGCTCCTGGTATACCTGATTCTGGAAACTGTTCAGTTAAAATACCCCAAGATATAGCACCACCTCCTGATATATGTACTGAAGATCAATTTGGTTGTTTGTACTACAATCCTTGCAAGTCATGGAATAAAGGATGCCACCAAAATGATCCTCAGTGTACACTGGAATCAGAATACATAAAATATAATAAGAGTAATCCTCCGTGTCCTCCTTATCATCCTGCACCACCACCTAAGGAAGAGTGTCTTTATATTGATAACAAGTGTCAGTGGTATAATGAGTGTGCTATGTGGTTAAGTGATACTGGATACCAGTGTGGTACAGCTATTGATAAATACATATATACTCACTCGTTGTCTCTTATTGACAACAATGGCAGTGATATACTGTTACCACCAGGAGAATGCATCAATCAGTTAGGAACATGTACATGGTCAGGTGAGTATAGTTTCTCACCTTCTTTCTCTTTCTCTTAATTTCTTATTTATTGCATTTTCTCCCTTTTTTATAGTCTGTCGTTCATGGATGGATTGGTGTAAGACGCGTTGGATGTGTGGCAGTCAGTATGACTATGATGCTTATTTCACTACCCCTCCTCCTCCCTGTCCTCTCCCTCCACCTCCTCCTCCTGAACCTGGTGTATGCCAGTATGATTTATCTTTGGGTCATTGTCACTATCATCCTACAGGTTTGTATGCTTTGTTATGAAAAATGGATCCAAAATCCCCCATATTTGTTACATTTCTGATACATATTGATGTCTTTATGCTATGTAGAAGTTTGAGCTGATTACAACAAATTTTTTTGAGTTATAGCTATTTTTTTAAAGTGGTCAATTTCTGAAAAATCCCCTGTACTATATAGCCCATACTTTTTCTTTAAAAATGGCTCCATTATTTCCCTCAATTTTTATTTCAATTTCTGATACATATCTAGCTCTGTTGAAATTTTGGTTTATTGTGTGATACTAATTTGTGTATAATATTCCATAGAGTTTAATTGTTCTCTAACTTATGATAAGTGTACTGGTGATTACTCTTGTTCCTCTGCTCGTATATCTAATCCTGTTAGCTGTTCTGTTCCCATACCTCGAGAAATAGCACCTCCACCTAATATCTGTACTGAAACTTCTTTTGGTTGTGAGTATTACAATCCTTGCAAGGCATGGAATAAAGGTTGCTTTGGGGTTAACTATCAGTGTACACTGGAATCAGTGTATGTAGAATACAATAAAACACATCAAGAATGTGTTCCTTTTAATTCTTTACCACCACCTAAGGAAGAGTGTCTTTATATTGATTTCAAGTGTCAGTGGTATAATGAGTGTGCTATGTGGTTAAGTGATACTGGATACCAGTGTGGCACAGCTATTGATAAATACATATATACTCACTCGTTGACACCTGTTGAAAACAATCGCAGTAGTGTAGCATTACCGCCAGGAGAATGCATCAATCAGTTAGGAACATGTACATGGTCAAGTAAGTGTAATACTTTGTCTATGGCCTCTACCTCTTCTTCTTTATTTGTTCCGTATTTTATCCTTTCCTCTCTCTCTCAACTTTAGTGTGTCATTCATTTTTGGATTGGTGTCAGGGATACTGGTTGTGTGGCAGTCAATATGACTATGAAGCATATTTCACTACTCCTCCTCCTTTAAATTGTCCACCACCTCCTCATAACCCACCTATTGAACCAGGAGTATGTCAGTATAACTTCACTACTTCTCATTGTCAATATAGTAGTCACAACTCAGGTACAGTTATTTACATACGTACATGTATAATGTATTATGCTTATATAGTCGATCCATGTGATGTGGTATTGTGCCCTGTTGGTTCAACCTGTCAAGTGTATGGCTCTACTAGTTATTGCAAGTATTCATGTCAGATCGCTAACGGTGGCTGTAGCTCAAATCAAACTTGCTCTCTTGTTCCAGTACAGTGTATAACAGCTCCATGCTACCCAGTGGTCAAATGCACTGATGGTAAGGTAGCTACTATGTGTATAATAGATACTATTCATTGCTATTGTGGCTTCAATGGCAATTTTGTTAAGACAGAGGCACTTTGATGTACGCACACATTGGCTGCTATTGTATTTGTCATGTAATTAGATTGGTTACATATTGCTTTTTTTCTTTGGGTGTGTACAGCTAATGTTACCACGTATAAACCTGCCAATGACTTCATCACTAATTACATTTTGATGGGAATTGCTATTTTGACATCACTGGTTACCTTGGCAATGCTATGTGCTGTGATTGCTGTCAAGCAGTACAGATTAAGAAAGAAAGCACTCGGTAAGTATATTAACCTAGTTTCATCAATCTAAGAGCTAAACACATTTTGTAGTGGAGCAAGAGATGAAGCTAATTTGTGACACAGATACAACTGACATCTAAAGTACACCTGCTGCTGTAATTACTACATTTTGTAACGCTGTACAATCAATATAATTAATTTGTGTGTGTAATTACTGATAACTCAATTACTAAAAAATGAAATATCATAAAGTGTGCCGATATGCATGCTTTGTCTTTATAGTGACAAGCATTTATTATTTTTGCATAGCAACCAATTAAATTCTCAGACTATGTGTCTGAATGTGAAGGTATCATTGCGTTAGATGTAGCTACATTCTACCTAATTTATTCACATCACAAGATTTAGACAGAATCCTATTGGAGTGAATGTAAATATTCTCTTATGCCCTTATAACCTCTTACAATGCAAGTATTAGTGTATCTTGTACTATGCTGTTTATTATTTCAATGTAAAGATAAACAAACTGCACTTTGCTAGCACACATTAGCACAGCCATAGATCTAATTATCAAGTGGTGGCTAAAAAGGATTTTAGTGTGTGTGCATGTGTGCCAGATAAAACTACACAGTTGTTTGTTGTAGCTTTGCCAAATACTCCTATATATGAGCCAATTTCAACTATGCCCACTCACAATGGGCTTTTTCAATAGTGCTTCTTATTGCTGTGTATTTTGAATTTAGTTGACGTATATATTGCAGCGGAGATTAGTATTGATATTATTATTATTATTAAAGAATATGTAAAACCAGAAATATCTAATTCTCACACAAAGCATTGTGACAAGGCTAACTATTATAATTAATGTTCTTGTTCATTGCTTTGTTCCCTGAGTTACTTTTTAGCATTCAAGTTTTGAAATTCTATAAAGTTTGAATAATGTGGATTAAGTTATATACAAATAGGTATATGCTTACCTTGGAAATTGATGACACCATCACCATCCTTGTCAACAGAGTTGATGAGATCTTTTATTACTTTAGGAGTAACCCGATCATAGCCTAGATCTTTGGCCAGTAGAGTAACCTCCTCGGGCCCAAGAACTCCATCTCCATTCTTGTCATATTTCTGTATGAGAATACAAAATGAAATTGATTTCATTTCATTTTGTATACAAATGAAAATGAAATAGCTATGAGAATAAGGTCAAACTTACATCAAAGTTTTCTTTTGTTGCCTCTTTAGCATTGTATTGCAAATACTCCTCATAGTTCAACGTGCCACTACCATCAGTGTCAGCTGCTGAGAGCATGTTAGCAACTTGAACCTTTGACATTGGGAGACCAGCAGATTTGAATGCAGCAAACAGCTCCTCTAGTGTGAGCTCTCCATTCTTGTCAGCATCATATTTGTCAAAAATCTTTTTCAGCTCAGCCTTCTTTTCAGCAGTGAGTTTTACAGCCTTTAATTACAAAGACTCATATCATCATGGACAACTGATATTGATGACTTACCATTGCAAAAAGAGATTTCTTTATCCTGCTAATCTAGTGCTTAAAAAATGAGAGTAAAGTCACACAACCTGGACTGCAGCTCTATGGTCATATTTATAACTATTTTTAGTGAGTGGGTGTAATTGGCTCACATGACTGGAACTATATTGTTTCACTTGTTGTCCATACACAGATGCCATATTTGGTGCTATCTTGTTACAGTTGTACACTTGTACACAGCAGTTGCTTTGTCCTGCATTTAATTGAAAAACTTGTCAGTGTCACATAGCCTTGTTGTTATAGCAATCATGCGAGTATTAAATGGAATTTTGTTTATTGGTGTGGTGTGGTGTGGTCTGGAACCTGGCACTGAAAATTAATCAGATTTACAACACAGACATTCTTAGGGTATTTATGATCACTGACCTGATGCAATTAGATCTTATGCTACATGATAGATGCTTCACTGATGCTGAGTAGATCTAGCAGCATTTTTGTTCTACTAATTGCTGTATATACCTCTAAATGCAGGGCTATAAATCCAGACCGGTTTATTGCAAGCTGCAAGCATGAAAGCCTATTAACAGATGATGCCTAAATCTAATTGTATCAGTTGGCATGAATGTTTTCAAAAACAAACATCAACTAGAAAATAATCTATTGTAATCAGACACAGTAGCTTCAAGCTTGCTGAACAGTGGAAAATGAACATCATGATTGCATTTGTGTCCATGTCAGATCACGTGAGTAACCTTATACGTCACTAACCTAATAAGAGGTGTGGTCGTTTTTGTTGTAGGAGGTTTTACTCTGTTCCTTTAGCTCTCGGTTTCCTTTCCTCTCTCCTCAGACCTTGATACTAGAAATGTCCAAGCTCAGAAGAGAATTGTAAGACGCATATTAGATCTAGTCACATGTGATGTGCTTCTAATTCGTTTATGTACACGTAATTAGGCCATCATTGGCCCTGAGAGTGAGAGAGTGAAGAGGTGATATCCACTGAGAGGGGAGTCCTGTTTTGATGTTGTGGTGATTTTAGTTCCCTAAAGATTGAAATAATTTACGTGCTGAATCGAGCCAATCTGGGGCTTCGTTTTGAAATTTTGTTTTATTTCTTGTACATGTACCTTTTAAGATTATAAGTCTTTAAATACTTATTATTAAAATAACCTGGCGTGAGGAATATTTTGATTTTGAGTGCTAGTTTGGTTTTAATTCATGATAGTAAATCATTGTATAGTCTACTATAAATGCCTCATCATGTTTGTACACATTAATGTTTCCGTTAGCTTGAGTGTTAGGAATTGATTTGAGAAAGGAAGGACCACTTTACATTTAATTTCTTCTTAAAACAATTCTTCATAAGGCTGCTCTTGTAAACCACATGCTAGTGGTATATGTGTAGGCGCTTCTTCCTCCATTTATGTAGCATTGTCTGCATGTTGATAATATTAATAAGAGGAATTATACATTGTACAATGTTAGTAACATTATAGCGATGACCTGTGATGATAGCTAATTTCCTTTTGTGTATGAGTTCATGATAGTTGTCATTACATGATTGTACTCTTTTTTATAGTAAAAATGTTGTATATAATTACACTGATGCTGAGGTCAAAGTACGAGATGCTACATCAAATGAGCCATGGGGCCCATCAGGGACTGTAATGGCTGAAATTGCTGAATATACCTTTCACATGTTAGTGCATGATCTTTTTATTCTCTCTCTCTCTCACGCACACACACACACACACACACTCTCTCTATTTAACTCTTCCTTTATTATTTTTCCTTCCTTTCTTCCTTCCTCCTTCTTTTTCTTTACAGTCAAGCCTATGCACTGGTGATGGGTATGTTATGGAA
Organism: Amphimedon queenslandica; assembly: GCF_000090795.2. NCBI lineage: Eukaryota > Metazoa > Porifera > Demospongiae > Haplosclerida > Niphatidae > Amphimedon > Amphimedon queenslandica. The sequence continues at coordinate 821,340 of NW_003546244.1, read as the reverse complement.
GAGATTGAACGATCATGGAAAGAATTGGCGTCATGTCTACAAGGTACGTCCTAAACTTATTCACTTGTCACGATGCACTCGATTTGCTTTTAACAGTCTCTTGTGGTCCTTGAGTATCTTGTTAAAAGTGGATCTGAGAGAGTCGTCCAGCAGTGCAAGGATAACATATTCTCCATTGAAACGTTGAAAGACTTTCAGTTCATCGATAAAGATGGGAAGGACAATGGAAACTTAGGTAACATGAAACCATGTACACAATCACACATTTATGGTGAACGGTTTAAATTTTTTAGTAAGAGAAAAAGCGAAGACTCTTGTTGAGCTACTTAAAGATGATCAGAAGCTGACAGAAGAAAGAGCACGTGCTACATTAGTGAGTGCATCAATTGATACCATCAAACACGTACATGTACATGTATATTTATAATATCAGCTCCTATACTTTAATTCAGGCAATCATGTTGTGTTATGTTCTAATACACACACCACACTATATGATACTACATGTGCATAGTGTGATTCCCTATCTATAGTACCCCTACAGTATACTATGACTCCTTATCTCTAATATTCTTACACTATACTGTGATTCCTTCTCTAGTATTCTTACAGTGTACATCACTTGTTTCCTATGTTCATGTCTTGTTTCCCTCATTCCTGTACATGCATTATAGTAACCTCCCTTGTACTTTCAAATTATCACTTGAGTTTCTCTTTTCATTTTCCTCTCTCTTTCCCTTTCCCTATCTCTCATACTCATCCACAAATTCCTTTATTGGCATTATTATTATTATCACTATTGTTATTATTATTGTTGTCATCATTATTATTGTTGTTGGCCTTGTTTCTTATTTTGTTTAGTCTCGCGAGCGTAACACAGCCACTACAGGATTTGGCAGTGATTCAGTTTCTAGTAGCGTTGCAGGCACTAGAAGGTACGTATAGTATGTAACACACACAATTGGCTATCAGTGTGATTAGTGTATGACTCATTAATGTGTCCAGTAGGACTCCAAAGACCAGCAGCACAACCACTAGCACTGCCAGTTCATCTCAGAGGTATCCACTTGTTTTTAATCACACAACACATCCTCCATTTTTCGTTATTGCTCTCTTTTTCATTTTGTTGTTTGTTTCTGGCCTCTCTCGTTTATTGACCACTTTCACTTTCTAATCTAATCTCTCTCTCTCTCTCTCTCTTTCTCTCTCTCTCTTCTAGGAGCAATCATCCTCACAGTGTTAGTGATTCAGCATCTGGTGGTGTGTTCAAGCCTCACATTGATCAGAGCAAACCGTCAGCAAAGGATGAGGAGGAGCTACAGCTTCAGTTGGCCTTGAGGATGTCAAAGGAACAAGCTGATGAGGAGGAGAAGTTGAGGTAATGACGACTCTATACCATATCTAGTTCACTAACATGTTTTGATGTCTAATGGAGATGTAATGACTCGTATTAGCAGTTTAATGAAACATGGAAAACTTAGGCTAAATATTTTTGCATGGTAATAGTGTATTGCAAGTGTAAGACATCTTTTAAGGATAATTATGAAGCTTTTACATTATATGCTTCATAAAGCCTTTCTGCAATAGCACTTCTAATGCTCATTGAACCAGTTTGATTTGGTTGCAGTCATTCCACACCTGATGCGAATTGACTTCAATGCATTAAGCCAAACCACCTCCACATGTGGTTTGAATGTGCTTGCAATAGATAACCAATGGCAGCTGGATCAGAAATACTATCATAATAATACGAGATCCTGAAGATAGTGGGGAATCACCTGACCTGTTCTAACCCTTCAAGTGTAGAAAGCCCTATAATCTAAACTGTGATTTATTGATTTGATAGAAACTTGCTCTAGCGCAGCATTTTATAGTAATATTATATTTATACTCCTTGGGTGAATTGTGTTAATATCTTGCCAATAGTTTATAGTAAATATTGTTAGCTTTAGCCTTTACACACTCTTTTCTTTACTTTCAGTGTTGGCCACAGTGTTTGCTTATTGCAATCACCCACATCATGATTATATTACTGTCTGTATTTGTCATTTCAGAGAAATTGAATATATTCCTTATGTCTCAATCAGTTATACTTCAAAAGAACCGACTGCCAGCCCAATAAACCTGATACTGTTTCTTTATTGTCTGTACACAGTGGACTGGGGCAGTAGTGCCTTACTTTCATCTGAAGAGTGTTCCTCTTCTTCCTTTTTTAGGCATTGGAGTAAATAGCTTGACTGGCCACAGTTTATATTAGTATTAATAATAGTTTGGTGTCTGGTGATCAATTGCTAGTGTTATATGTAAATTTCCTAAACCATTAAAAGATAGGCTGTATATAATAATATACTGGTGATACAACAAATTAAATGATAGGACAGGCTTTGCATTAACCATTTTGTATGAATGTGTTTGTTCTTTAGGAAACAAGAGGAGGAGAGTTTAAAGATAGCACTGGAGATGAGTAAACGAGAGACAGAAGGTCAAGGAGAGGAAGAAAATGATGATGACACTGAGAATAATGAACCTGATCTACTTGGTATTCCTTCACACACACATTACCTCTTCTTTTCTCTCTTCTTCACCCTCACTCCTCCTTCTATTTCCCTCTCTTCTACATGTTTGTCTTGTTTATACATGTACATGTTTGTGCCCCTCTCTGTTTATGTATATGTACATGTACACATCTTTTGTTTTTTTGTGCGTACATTCATGTACATGTACGCATGACTGTCGTATTTAAATCAATTCTTATTTTGTACTTGTGTTGTTGATGATCTGCATGTGTTTGCGTTATTTTTGGAAGTTGCTGTACATTATATTTATGTTATAAATACACTAATGATGATATTTGTATTTAGTGATCATTTCTTTTGTAGCTACATCTATAGGTACATTTGTTTATGTTCTAATACATGCACAGTACACTAATTATAATCCATAATAATTATTACATTAGTGGGTCTTGTGTTTAATAGGTGGTTTGAGTGATCCATGGGCTACAGGTGGTGGAGGGGAGCTCCCTCCCTCCTATGATCTGGTTACTAAGACCTCACCTAACAAGCAGCCAGCTTCTTCTGACCCGTTTGCATCTACGAATGATCCTTTTGCTCCTCCTACTCTACCCCCTGATCCTTGGACCAGTAGCAGCAACACTACCAGTGGATTATCAGTCTCAGTAGCACCTCCACCTAGCACCAGGTAATGTGTACGTTATCAGTGTTATTGACTATGGGCTTCACTTGTGATAACTAGTTAGTTTCAGTTGATTATATATACTGTAGTTCCCCTCTTTATAGCTAGTACATGTACATGTACATCAACTGTGTTGTGTGTTTTGCTATTTAGTCAGTTTTAGGCTCTCGTCATGGTGTTGGCATTAGTCAGTGTAATAAACATATCTGGGTCTCATTTTTATAAATTTTGTTGTTAGTTTCAGTTCCTCTTGCTTTTGTTATTTTAAACAGATGCCATTAAATACGTGTGTATACATTATTGTTGTTATTGTGTCTTCTCCGTACAGTACATGGACATCATTCTCTCCTACTAATACTACAATGTCTGATCCTTTTGCTCCACTTCCGTTGGCTGGAGAGATCGGTTCTACTGGTTTTGATGATCCTCCTACTCTGCCGGTCATTCCATCAACATCTGGGACTTCTTCTTTTGACTTGTCAGCATTCAATCCTCCTCTTGACTCCATCACAACTTCTACTAGTAATACTGACAAGGTACATTTGTACTGATAGCTACTGACATATGTATACATATACATGTATGGTTCTAACTGATGTTTTATCAGCATTTAAAAAAATGGGCCAATTTCTTAAAATTCCCTGTACTATAGCCCATGGTTTTTTCCGAAAAATGGGTCTGAAATTACCCCAAATTTTTATTACATTTTTTGATACATATTGATGTCCTTATGCTATGTAGAAAGTTTGAGTTGATTCCAACAAATATTTTTCAAGTTATGGCCATTTTTTTAAAATGGCCAATTTCTTAAAAATTCCCTGTACTATAGCCCATGGTTTTTTCCGAAAAATGGGTCCAAAATCACCCCAAATTTTTATTACATTTTTTGATACATATTGATGTCCTTATGCTATGTAGAAAGTTTGAGTTGATTCCGACAAATATTTTTCGAGTTATGGCCATTTTTTTAAAATGGCCAATTTCTGAAAAATTCCCTGTACTATAGCCCATGGTTTTTTCCGAAAAATGGGTTCGAAATCACCCCAAATTTTTATTACATTTTTTGATACATATTGATGTCCTTATGCTATGTAGAAAGTTTGAGTTGATTCCAACATATATTTTTCGAGTTATGGCCATTTTTTCTAAATGGCCAATTTCTGAAAAATTCCCTGTGCTATAGCCCATGGTTTTATCAAAAAAATGGCTTCGAAATTACTCCCATTGCATTTTTTTATTAATGTTTTTATATTTCGTAGAAAGTTTAAGCTGATTTTATGAATTTTTAAAAGTTGGCCAATGACCATGTACTGCACTACATGTACATGTATTATAGTACAGGGACTATGATACAATGATTACAAAACTAATAATAAACATTAAAGTGGTAACCATTCAACAATGGAACTTGCTAGTTACAATATACATGTAAATTTTCTACATTTCAACATGCTCTCAGCACACTGAATCATTATGACTACTGTATGTGACTTCCATTTTTAATTGTAGAAACCACAAAAGGTTGAGGAGTCATTCTTGGGTACTAATGCAACTCTTGTTAATCTTGATGCACTGACGGCTCCACTGCCTCCTCCAACTTCATCAGTCAATCCATTTGGGATTGCTCCGCTACCTCCAGCAGTGACTCCTCCAACTGCTCGCTCTGGTAATCCCTTTGAGTCGGTAAAGGCACCAGCTCCTACGCTTGCTCAATTGCAACAAGGACCCACCTTTGGTAAGCTCCAATGAGAGCAGGCATGCATGTACTTGTATAATCACTTTTGATGAAACTCTTTTTACAAACTGTGGTATTCTTCTCTACCTCTTTCATTCTTTTACTTTTTCTCCCTCCCTCCATCTTCTTCTTTTCTATTTGTAGATCCTCTTCCTCCTCCTCTGCTACCTGGATCAGGCACAACAGAGTCCTTTAATCCTTTCTCATAGCAAGCTAAGCATCAGATAATAAACCAACAACAAACTATATGATTTATCATTATTATTATTATTATTAGAAAACATTTTTTCTCATGTCCATGAGCTTGCACATTGTATTAATGTGTATGTATTAATGTGACCATTTTATGTCTCTCATAGGCTAATTGATTTTGTTTTTATATCTTTTCATGTGTCGCTAGTTTAAAAATGCTATCGTTTTGTTATTGTGATTTTTTCCTTTCTAATAAAAATTGAGTGTTATAATTATGGAATGGTGTGGTATCTTTAAAGGATAGCTCATTTAAAATCTGATAACTCTGTTCAACAATATCAAGCTAAAAGTTGTAATTATTTTTACAAGTGTAAAATTGAAGTGTGAACAAGCTTGTTCGCACTTGTTTACACCTTAAATTGTACATGTAGCTATTTTTCTTTAAATTTTTGGGAAGAATTTTTTTATTTTATTACAAATAATTATTATAATATTATATAACAATGCAACTAACAAAATAATTATAAAATTTAATAAGGCGGACTATTTTATTAAAAATTGTTCCAGCTGTGATATTCTATTTTTTAACTCCTATTTTAAAAAATGATTATCAAAAATTTTTTTAAATGCTGCCAGCATACCTTGTACTGTATGTACTCATTGTGCATTAGCTTTCTCTTGTCATCATGCTGGACAGGCCTACGAAAGAAGCAATGCATATACATGTAGCTACAGGTTAAGAACTACCTCTTTTCTCTTTCTTGAAACTCAGTCTCAAATGCTCTTAGCTGCTGCCTTTGCTCTCTCTTTCTGGTCTGTGCCAACTCCAACTGCACTCTAAGTTCGTGTCTACATAGTTATATATATAATGCATTATACTATTATTACGCATTGCAAGGTATTTATTTATCTTACGCTGATGCTTTTTGTAGCTGATCGTTGCTCATCCAAACCTTTTTATCATGTTCAGTGAGTGGTACACAACTTGTACTAGCACTTTTCCGATTAAGTGATTTATGGGATTTGGATATTGGCGTTGAAGTAAGCCTTTCTTTTCCTTCTGAAATCACATTAATATGAAAATACAACTATAAGATTCATACTGTACCTCTCCCTGCAAAGAAAGAGTGTTGTTGATGTGGTGTTTCTGGTAGCTTTAGATCAGGGGATAAAGTTTGCTGCAACATTGTATCCGACCACAAGCTATTATCTCTTTTGCCCGCTATTGTTGGACTATCTACTACTTCGTGATGTTGATTCTACATTATTATTAAGCATAATATTACAATAGTGCAATGTTTTTACTAACTTTCTGGACAAGTCTTTTAATTTCTCTGTACGTATCATATAGTGGCCTCATGATTGCCTTACTCTCTGGACTTTGCTACAAATTAAAATACGTTTACGAAATTTCAAAGCATACTTATAACATTCTACACTAACTGGTCTTCCGTGCCTCTTTTCAAACTGAAGCAGTGTCTTTTGCACTAAGTGCTTCTCTTGCATGAGCTCATCAGGTGTCATACTCTATACAGACAATCATAATAAATATTAATATCTTCTTTTATTTTTCTAATAATCTCTCAAACATTTATAATACTAGTTTTTGTGATTTGCCTTAAGTTCAATTACATGTCCCTCTCTTCATTTCATAAGTTTCATTAGCTCTTACTTTTAAATCATTAGTTCTTCCTGCTTTACGTCTCTTCTCTTCCAGTGATGCAGTTATACTTTGCATTATCAAACATAAAGGGTTCTCTTGGGTAATGGCACCGTGAGATGACCCAACTACTAATGACTGATGTCTTCGAACTGGTTTAGAAACTGTTTCCTTTCTTCTTAAGCTAGTGGCAACTTTCGATTCATCAAAATCATCCAGTCTTGTTGATGACTGACTTATAAACTGCTCAGAATAATCTGATTCCACAGATACAATATGTATATATTATAAAAGAACTGCACAAATGTCTTTACATACTTTCTTGTACTGTTGGAAGTGATGTTTTATTTAGTGGGACTTGATTTGATCTCAGAGCTATAAAAGAATAGATGACATTAAGTAGTAAAAGCAATACTGTCATCATTTACTTCTTATTCTTTGCTTTATTGCTGTAAGTAATGCTTTCTCTTTAGTCACTTGATCATACTCATCATTTCTTGGCTAAAATTTAAAAATAATTATTATACATATGCACTGTATGTGCCAGCATGCATTATGATTATATGTACTTTGCGTTGATGCTTCTTTAAAAATTCTCTTTCATGCGATTTTAAAATATCTCTCAGCCCTACAAAATTTATTGATAAATGTAAAAAAATAACCAAAGACTCACTTCTTGCTTCTATTATTAGTTCATCATAATTTAATGACTCAATCTGACTTGAGTCACTCGTCCATCCGGCTGGTATTAGCAACGGGGTCACCTTTTCTTTTGGTTCAATTTTTTCTCCATTTTGAACAATTGGTTTCTTGTGTACATTAACAGGCGCTATGCCGCTAACAGGAGAAGTAGATACTACAGCTGCAGTATGCGATGATGATAGCTCTGTTGTATGTGATATGACATTAGTACTCCCAGTCAACAATAAAGGCATTGATAAGTTATTGGATGCACTGGTGTATGTGTGACTCAGAGGCATTACTACGGTCACAGTAGCAGTTGAGGCAGTCACGTGCTGACTAGTAGTCATATTACTTGCAAAAACAGTCGTTTGGCTGGGTGGGGTAGAAACTGCAACAGTAGAATATGGTTGGTCGGCAACTGGTATTGTTGACTGGCTAATAGATAATGTTTCTTTAGCTGGACTCAATATACCAGATATAGAACCAATTGCTGGTGCTACATGACTTGATACTGGTGTCACATCACTCATTGCTGGTACTGAATAATTTGCAGTTGAGGTAGGTTCATTGCTTAAGCTAGAGGAAGGAGGTGGCAGATTAATTTCCTCAATCACATCCATTGATGATATTTTATTAGTATAGGAATCATTGACTGCATCCTCTGAGACTAAAAAGGAACTTGACTGCCTTGATGGTTTTGCTCTTTTAGGGCCTCTTGCTCTTTGCTTTGTTGGCTATAAATAATTAATAGATATATTAGACAATAATTAGCACTAGCAGACAGCTCATATTCACATTTGATACATTTGGTATACAGACAATTTTCATAAATTTACAAGATGCTTGAGGCTACAGTGTATGTATGGGATGCTTGAGCAATTAAGGCATGCTGGAGTTATTTGTTTAAAGTATTGATGCATACTTGAAATACCTCGTGATTATACTTACATGAATATCTAGTGTTTTAATTTGTCTTGTCACATAATCAAAGTCATGAGCCGTGTATGAGCCCAGAGCCTGTCTCCCTATTTTGGGTTTCTCCGGCACTTTAGGTGGCGGAGGCTTCTCTTTGGCCTCTTCCTTCACTGAAACATGATCATCATCTTTACTATGTCGAGCTGGAGCAGCTCCAAACTACAGTGAAGTGCATATAAACATTATAGCAGCGTGTCCACCATACCTGATAGAGTAATCCTTTCTTTTCAAAGCTATCCCTGATACTCTTTATATTAAAAGACCCTTCTACAGTAGTTTTTCCATTATCAAAAGTAGTTTCTTTTTCTTTTTCTTCTGTGTCAACTCCTTCTTCTTCCTTTCCTTTAACAGTGACCAGTTGTATTGTATTGTCAGGGTCTCTATCACTACTAAACACAGCACTCTTCCTGTTCCTAACTGACTTCTTTCGTCTCGTGAAACCAGGCTCCTCTCTCATCTGCACCACACTCTCACTGCTAACAGCTGTATCTGTTGTACCTTCAGATGACGTCGGTATTGCCTTGTATAACATATCGGCACTGTTACTGCTGGTGGTGGTTGTGGTTGTATCTTCAGAAGATGAAGGTGGAATAAGAGCATTAGTTGTGACAAGAAGAGGAGGAGGAGGGGAGGAAGTCTCAGGCGATTGGAACAAATGATCTTGAATGCTGTCACCAATAAGCGTATTGTACGCTCTATAAATAAAGAGTGCATTATATTAACAAAGTGTGGTCTTGTGTGACATTACTGTGATGTCCGTGGGGTTACATTAGGTGAGGTTGGTGGACTGGTCCCCATACTACACATGCAGTTATTATTATTCAGAGAATTTATAATTCTTTACCTGCTCTTAGAGTTCCATGAGAGAGGAGAGGGTACTCTACTTATTAGTATGTCATCACTATAAAGTACCAAATTATAATTCACAGTATGTGCAATGTACATGTATGTGTATGTGTATAATAGATTACCTTAATGATTTACTTTTACTAGCCACAGCAATTGATTCTGACCTGCAGTGTACACAAGAACAATCCAATGTACATGTATAATGATAGAAAGCATCGACTTACTGTGCTCTCTTTCTTGTCTTTTCTTCATGGTTCTCAGCTTCCTCAATAGCTTCGTCAATACTTCTTTCATGGGGTGAGACAGATTCATCATTGTTTGTGTCATTTAGTGGTACTCGTGCTACTGTCTCGTATACGTGTATGTCAGAATCAAGACTTGTCTCATGATTAGGACTGCTAGGACAAGACAGAGAGAAAGTGAGGTTTGTCTAGAGAAGAAAAAAAGGACAAAATTGAAGTACAAGAAAAAGAAAAGAGAGAGAGAGAGAGAGAGAGAGAGAGAGAGAGAGAGAGAGAGGTATAAAGTTAAGTTTGTTAGTGATATCTTATACTTTAGCGTTCTTATGAACATGATAAGGTTGAGGGAGTTCAGGTTTCTTTTTCTTTCTTGAGTCTGAGGGAAGGAATACATCATCAGATGATTCACTGATTGCCCTCAGATTGTTCTCTTCCTGAAGAAAACATCAACATAAACTTTTACATGTACATACACTATCACTATATGCTGTTTATCAGTGTAATCAAAGTGTGCTTACATGTACATGCACTTTCTCATCAAATATGATTCTGTAGTGGAGTATCATTTGAGCAAAAGCAGAATTAGCGTATCCCTGTCTCTTGATATCGCTAAGTTGATCCCCACACCTGTACATTAGAGGATTAGTCAATTGTGCTGCATTGAATAAGGATTGTTTGATAAATACTTTCATGATAAGCTAAACACACAATACACACATCATGCACACAGGCTATAGTCCACCTGAATATGTTTGGGCCAAATACAATCGATAGCGATACTGCAGTCATCTTATTGCTTCCTACATGAACAGTATTTGTGTTTATAAATAATGCATTAGAAATATTACACAACATGTTTACCAGTGTGTTCTGCAACAAGTGAAAGATGAGCACAAAGATACTTCAAAAGCCGGTAATGATCCTTTGGTAGAGCAGTTAATATGTCTTTGACTTTCTTAATCTCCACAGGTGTGTAGGACCCAGTTATAGCTATAAATCAGTTTAGATGATGGTAAATTAATTGGGCTAAATGATAGCATTCTTTGTTCTTAGAGTGCATCATTCCAAAAAATTAGTATGTATTAATATGACTTACTCTCTTGTAGCTTTACAACACAATCAACAACAGGATCAGGGACTAATGGGTCTGGCAGTTGCCTCTACAAAAAAACAGTGAGAATAATGTCACAATACATAATATCATTACTAGCAAGGGAAGCATAATGTAAACAATAATTATTATTGTCAGTCAAATATGATGACAAAATTACTATACAGCAAACAAGTCTGACCAGTACAAAAACGAAAATATTTTGTTTGATAATATTATATTTAGTTAGTTTAAAGTGATTGTGATATAACTAATAGTTTCAATATTGAATGCCTCATACAAATTAGCTACATTAATTACCAGAAACAATTTCAGGAGACTTCCAATCGAGTATATTTCAACATCAGTCAAATCAACATCTCCATCATTATCAAAACGGATCCTTAACTTCTCCACAAGCTTGCTATTACCATTGATCCTATACAGACCTTCTTGATCCAATCCTAACAAGAGATTGCATTGATCAGTTTAAGACTATCATAATGCACATGTGTGCTTTCTTAGAGAGAACAATCAGGACATGATGGATGCATTATCCATACCATGTTTCTCAATGTGATTAACAATCTTTACCACCACAGGTGGTATAGCATGTGGCCCATTACTGGCTGAGAAATGTTTAGCTGGCAGTGAGATTTTCCGCGATTCACTTTGTGCAGGTTGATCCAGTAACTGTTTCAATGGCACACCAAACACTTTACCTACATGATAAAGCAGTGGATAATCAACCATACTTGATCTCAACATACTGGCATTGTTTAAAGATTGGGCTCTTGGTTTCTTCTTTGGAGTTGGAGAGCTTTGAAATACTTTCTTCATTTTTGAGGCCAACCCATTTGAGCTTGATGGCAAGTCCAGCAACTGAAAGAGAGAGAGAGAGGGAGTAGTTTACAAAACTAGATCATTGAAGAATGATGTGGGCTGCATCTTTTAAATAACAAATCAGATAATTAAACATTACAATGCTGTGTCTTATTATAAATATTAAACAAAGAATATTACTTAAAGCACAAAGACTAAAAAAACTGTCACCCTAGTATTGTACCTCTTGAGATTTTGATTTAATAAGCTTCCCAGGTTTCCCAGCCATTAAAATAGTGACAAGTAACTGGTTTGCAGTTATTATCGGAGAATAGTCCTGACTCAATTGTGAAAGAAGTAAGACTAGAGTGAGATTGTACTTCTGGATTATATTGCAGGGAGGAGCTCAGTAAACACAAACTTGTATCTTGATCTCCTAGGACGCTCTGATGTGTTTATTTTACACTTGCAATCCAGAGGAAGGGCGTGTCTGTAGAAACAAGCTAATTATTATTCATGAGTATACAATAACCACGCCCAATACTTTTCTATTTTTAAATTAAATAATGACATGACAATAAAAATAAGCCCCATTGGCAATGTTTTATTATTATAGGGTTACATTTCAGCTTCTTTATAAAATTTGTCTTCTAAACTAGGTGTTGTTTTATCTTTTGTAGGAAGCTCTGTTGCTGCATACAGCTTAGGAATATCATAACGATCACAATCTTCCTTAGCAACTTCTCTGAGTGTATAGCTATCAGCAGATTTCTTGTACTGCTTTTTTTTTATACAAACACATATTCTATAGGTAAAAATGCCTAAGTGACAATAATAAAATTTTAAGACTTACATTGCAATGAATATGATAAATATGATAAAGGAAGCTACAAAACCTGCTGCAAACAACCATATCAATGAAGTAAAATTATTACCATTACTGCTACCATCATCATTGTCATTGTCGTCATCATCATCATCATCATCATCATCATCATCATCATCATTTAAAGGTGAGGCAATAGAAAGTGCTGTCACATTGTTTATCCATAACAACTTATTAGTCTCAAAGTCATTAAATAGGATTGATACCAAGTCTGAAGCAGTTTGTGATCCATCTATTGCTGCATATATCACGGTTGAAGAAAAGTTAAGTTTAGCCCTTTCATCAAAACAAAAGATGTCAGAATCAGTAAACTTCATATATTTGACTGAACACATGCAGGAATGTTTTGTTCGGTTTCTTAAAGCATTTTCAAATATCAAAACATCCTATATAATAGTAGATATTAATTCACAAGACAATTACAAAACTTACATCCCATTTATTGCAATCATTAACATTTAGGCTAACAGTAAATTGAACTGCAAAAGTTAATTATTTCAGTAAAAAATTATACAACATAGACTACTCACATTTCTCTTCCAACAAGATTTCTTTTTTAATATACTGAGCTGTAGTATCAACTGCACACTGATAAAGACCATACTTAGAGCTACCAGAAGTATTGTAAACTAGTTCTGATTCTGTACTATTAGCAATAGCCACTCCATTCTTAATCAAAGTAATATCATGATAGAGAGGCCTAGGATACCCACCACTGACAGAGCATGACAGCTGAACATTGTATTCCTGCATAAAACTGGTTTGACTAGCATTAAAACTAACAAATGGAGACTCTGAAAAGCAAAAAGAAACATAAAACACAATAACAATGAAGACTAACCATAATACTCTAGCCTCTGTACATCAGCATCAAGAAATATATCAGTTAGTCCCAAATAACTGGATGAATCAAGGAAGCTTTGATATGAACTAGGACAATTTAATGAAGAAAGTACTGATGACGAATCAAGAGCAAATTGAAACTCATAGTATCCAGAATCAGTAATTGAAGGATGAATGATAGTGTAATTATAGGTACCATTAGAGAGCAATAAAATACCATTGTGATACAATGACACACTTCCTTCATTATTATCACTGGTCAATGCTATTTGAGGAGATTCATTGTTAAAAACAACAAAACCTTTCAAGAAATTAGGAGTGCTGTCTTCATTAACGTAAATTCCTATAAAATACAACTTAAAACAATAATGGCAGAAATAATATCCTACCATTAGGCACCATAATGAAACTTAATGGGCTCAACACAGGATAACCACGTAGTAATTGCAGTATCTTGTTTTGACAGTCTTTGTTATAATGATACAACCTTAGTAAGTCAAATCTAACAGAATATTCTCCAATGTCTTCATCAGTAATATTATTGATGACAAGTGTCTTGTTACCATTGTTAATGAGGTGCTTGCTGGAATTTGATATCTTACTACCATTATAATACCAGTTGAGTTCAAGAAGATATTCAGTTATAGTAGTGTCTGTTATGTTCACTGTCAAGGTACCAACAAAGCCATTCTCACTATTCAACTGAATACTGGTATCAGAAGACTGCAATAACCCTACAATTATTATGCATGTAGAAATTACTATAAGTTGTTATGCATGTACACAATCATGAAAATGAAAAGCAAATTTTGATGAAGTCAAACTTAGTATGTAAAATTGAGAAATCAAAAATTCATTTATAATGATCTTCGGCCAAAATCAGAATGCTTCTTTGAATGCTCATAACTCAAGAACTACTGGCTTAAACATTTTACATTATCCAACAAAAGCCTTTGGCCAATTTTTAAATGGATAGTTGTTTATGTAAAATTAATAAGGTCAGCATACCTTTGACAGATATTACAGTATGTCCCATTCCTATCACTGCTCCATTGTATTTCACTATGCAGTAATAGTTCCCGTGAGTTGTATGTCCTGCATTTATAGTTAGTGTGACATTAGGATCTGTATCTCTGTATTGTGTGAATGAAGATGTTCCTGATACAGTCCTTCTCCAGTGATAGGTACTGTTAACAGGAGGAGCAGGAGATACATTACAGGTAAGTACTACTCTACTCCCAATAGAAACAGCATCAGTATCAGTATCAATGGTCACACTGTAGCGAATAGGAGACTCTGTGTGTATTGTACATACTAATATAGGCATAATTATTAATATTGAAGTACCTTTACACATAACTCCAACATCTTTAGCATGATAACAGTTGGTTGCTCCTATACCATTAACATAAGAACACCGAGTAAGACTCTCTTCATTGCCAGTACAATCAACTCCTGTCATGTGAACTGGTCCAGTCCCTCTTCCAAAGTATCCATTAGTCACTGGTATTGCTCCTACACACATCAAATAATTAATCATCATGAATGAGACTATTAACTTACTCAATGTATGATGCCCAGCCTGTGTACATGCTACTAGAGCATCTCTTTCATCCCATCCAGTACTACACACTGTACCCCAGTATCCATTGAGACATATCTCAACTCTACCTTCTCTTGAATCACCACCATTAGATAACCGTATTGATCCTTCTGTATTGCAAGCATCTAAATTAATTACAGCCATGATGACACTGAATCATAACCACCTTACTTTCACTAGCATTGTGCTGACATTCTATACCACCTCGTATCACATAATACCATGAGTCTGCGTTAATTGAAGGTAGAGATTTTGAACAATTTTCTAGGTTACTCTCAGTACCATTACATTCGTATGTATAACCAACTCTTTCATTCTTACCACTCCAGTTAGTATCAGTAATTGCAACAGACCCTACAATAGATCACATACAATAGATGATATAATGTTATACTTACAAGTATCATAATATCCTAATTGCCTGCAAACAACTTTAGCATTATTATAATTCCAGTATCTTGCATCAATTGTCGTCCATATACCATCAGTACATATCTCTACTCTTCCTTCATTATCTCCTCCTAAGGTAGTCATTCCAGCACTGCAGTTAACAACAACTATTGAAATATCTTATTACACAAACTGCTCAATTAATTTTCTCACTTGAACATAAATATCCATATGTCTGTAAAGTATAACAGTTGCCAGAAGCACTTTTATTAGAACATTGAGTCAGCGAGAGCTCATTTCCATTACATAGGAATTTATCAAGCACTATTGGTCCATCTTCACCAAAGGAATATAGGAAGTATGAATTCCCTATTATAGTATTTCTTCAAAACAATCACTCATTTTTCAAAACTTACAATTATTATCAAGATATCCTAGTTGTCTACATATAACATTTTCATCAGGTGGAGGATAGTTGTAAAGGAAATTAATGTAATTGCAAACATAAACCCACACTCCGTCGTAACATATTTGAAAATCACCTTCATTGTTAGAATCACCTCCAATTAACCTTATTTTGCCATGTGTACAGTTCCTGTCTAGTTGCAAATATCTCTGTATTATTTTTATGATAACAGTATGTAGCCTTACTGTAACATTTAATGCCAACAGTACTCCTATAACTGCATGAAAAACCAGGATAAATTGTGCATTCTGTTAGATTAGCCTCTGATCCAGTACAATAAACATGTCCTATAAGTTGTTCAAGATTTCCTCCACCAAACTCAGAATATTGAAATATCAATCCTTCTATAAAAAACAAAAAGGTACCGTATAGCTCCTAATTTTCGTCAGTCAAAAATTTCGTCAAAATCTCAATTTCTTGCTAAAATTAATTTTCGTCAATAAAATTTTCGTCATTTTTGTTATTAATCCGCATACTACCCACGTGGAACAAAAATTTCGTCAGTTAAAAATTTCGTCAAGCAAAAGTGCCTGACAAATTTGATGAAAATTTTGACTGATGAAAATTTGGAGCTATACGGCAACTAATTTTACCAATAATAATTTTACCTTGTCCATCATAACCAAGTTGACTACAAACAATACCAATTTCTCTTTCATCAAAGTATGTGCTACAAACAGTTCCCCATTCTCCATTGATGCAAACTTCCACTCTTCCTTCATCTGGCGTAGTACCATTTACTAGTCTGACATCACCATTAATACAGTCAGTTAATACTGTAAAATTAAAATAAGTTATAAAACATAATAATAATGCTAAAATAAACCACCTCTTTCTAAACACTTCACGCCAACATCATTCGTGTGAGATTGAGAAAAGGCTACATTTGCACTATTAAGAGAACAATCTTCTAAGCGAGACTCATTTCCAATGCAATTTAAATATATATGTGTGATAGGACCAGATCCTGGACCAAAATACGCCGTAGAAAAAACCAAAGCACCTGATTGATATGAGGTTATTATTAATGAAATAATTTTGGCAGCATGCATGCATACGTGGATGTTGGTATCCAAGTTTTCTGCAGACTACATGAGCATCTGGAGTATTAAATCCATATCTACAGATAGTACTCCATACTTCGTTGCTACAATATTCTACTCTTCCTTCTATTAAATTAGGACCATTGGGATCAACCAAACGCATGTCTCCATTTGTACAACTACCTAGTATGAGTATTAAAATAATGTAATAATAAATAATGATAATAATAATTTATACCTGAAGTTGGTACAATGTTTCCTTGACATCTAACACCAGAAATTCTGTACAAACCATAATTGGTGTTAAAGCAATTTGAAACTGTTGACTTCAAGCAATCATTTAAATTTGATTCATTCCCATAGCAATTCCAACTATAGAGTATTGGAAGTCCATGTCCATATCCAAATGAATTAATATATGAAACAACTTGTGCATCTGTAAAAGTATTATATAAGATGATGGCTTTGTGTTTACTACCTATGGATTACCTGTTGCTGGTAGACCTAATTGTCTACACACTACAAATGCCTCTTGATACCCCCAATTGCTATCACAGACACTAGTCCATGCTCCATCATTACACACTTCAACAGTTCCTTCTGTTGGTATTAGTCCATCAGTGAGTCGCACTGATCCAGATGTGCATGATGAGTTAGCTATATAAAATAACAATACTATTGTTAGAAGGTGAGAATACTTTCATGTGACTATGAAATGATATTCATCTATGACGCTTGTCTTGCATTTTACCAGCAGACATGTAAACATTATTAGGCCCTTATTCATCAAAAAATACTGAGCTGCTGGCCATTGTTCTTATATTTTAGCTATGACCCTTTATAATTACTTACCTGGACATACAATGCTAACATCATTTGCATGAGAACAGCTTGTATTACCAATACCCTGAGTCATATTACAATCCAGTAAAGAATTCTCAGATCCAGTACAGTAAAGATAACTGAGCCATATTGGACCTGTACCCTCGTGATAATAAGCATCATACAATACACTTACAGCTATTAAAAAGAAAATAATAATGTACTATGAGATCTATTGTAGCAAGTCTCTAAATTTGAAGTATATACTTTGTTCATACTCCACTTCATATCCCAATTGTCTGCAAGCAACTCTAGCATCCAAAGCATCAAAAGCACCACCACATATACTTCCCCATACAGAGTCAATGCATATCTCCAGCCTTCCTTGATAAGAAGCACTTCCATTCACCAATCTTAGTGCCCCATACTGACAGTTGTCATTACAGTTACCTACTTCTATAAAATATAGTTTTGTATGGTCTACATAGTCAGATAATACTCTGCCTTACCTGCGAGCCAGAAGAAATATGATAATAATAAAATTGCAGACGCCATGTAGCATGCACTATGTATGAATTGCCTGGGGCGTGTCCTAGTCCTGTTAATTAAATTCATTTTGCTTAAAATGTTGGATAACAGCTAGCTTTTAGATAGCTGAGTGTACAATGGACATAAACCTAATACCTTTCCTTTGAACTATTGGGAGGACACTTGTAACAATGACTGATAGGGTGAGCTGTCCTTCATCACTTAGTATAATAATAGTGCAATGACATTTAAAACTGCTTATTAACCATTTATGCTAAAAGTGTGTTAAAAGAAATGATAAAACACAAGACATTATATCTAACTAGTAGAACAATGAATGGTCCAGTGGCTACAGCATTAACATGTATGAGTATTATAGCTATTATGATAAAGTTGAGGCAATGATTATGATCTGATACCAATCTCTGATTTCCAACCAGGTGCTCTCTCAAATCCATTCTTTCCTTGAGAAAAGTCTTCAAATGTTTGATATATCTCAGCTTCACTGTTCATCACAAACGGACCTACAATTATAGGCCACACAAATAAATAAATTAATTAGGCATCGTAGAATTTTTAATTTTAGCAGAATCTATTATTATCATCCATCCTACCATGCTGTACAACTTTCTCTTTGACAGGCTCTCCCGCTATCAGAACAAAATGAAGCTGTTCATCATCCTAATGGAGTTTAATTATAAATTAAGAATTAAAATAATTTTATATGTACTTCATTTTTCACATTAATGTGATCCCCAGGGCCCAATACTAGTGTGTGGTGGGGTGTACTCTCCATCCAGTCATCAGATCCGGTTGCTGTCTTCCCACCAAAATATCCTCGACCTTTCAATACATATATGAAACCATTCCAACCTTAAAAGAGAATGTGATAGTAAGAGTAATCCATGCTTTTTATACATGGTATTTTGTCAAAAATAAATATGAAAAAATTCTCAATTTTTATTACATTTTTTGATGCATATTGATATCCTTATGCTATCTAGAAAGTTTGAACTGATTCTGACAAATATTTTTCAAGTTATGGCCATTTTTAAAAAATGGGCCAATTTCTGAAAAATACCCTGTACTATAGCCCATGGTTTTTTCTGAAAAATGGCTCAAAAATCACACCAAATTTTTATTACATTTTTTGATACATATCAATGTCCTTATGCTATGTAGAAAGTTTCAGCTGATTCTGACAAATATTTTTCAAATTATGGCAATTTTTTAAAATGGGCCAATTTCTGAAAAATACCCTGTACTATAGCCCATGGTTTTTTCCAAAAAATGGCTCCAAAATGACCCCAAATTTTTATTACATTTTTTGATACACATCAATGTCATTATGCTATGTAGAAAGTCTGGGCTGATTCTGACAAATATTTTTCAAGTTATGGCCATTTTTAAAAATGGGCCAATTTTTAGTCTTTATACATGAGATTTGGCCAAATTTAATCAGAAACTGAAATTAAGGGAATTCTAGATTTTTAGTACATTTTCTGATGCATATACATGTTCTTATGTTACGTACAATTACTACAATAGTAGCTTGAGCTGAGTCTGATCAAAAGTACACATTCACTAGTTGCTCAAAAAGTTGGCCTCAAGAAGGGCTAAGGGAAGGGAGGCAATTGCTTTACTGCCCCGTAGTGCCCCTACCCTTAAAATTTTTAAATTTCAATATCAAAGTAAATGTACCACTATACCTTCAGTAACAGGCTGGGAAAGATGACTTCCTTTGTCTATCTTAAAATCAAGATAAACAGTTGGAGTTAATGTACGGACAGGAGACTAAAAAAGAACAAAAAACATTCATAATGCTATAGATATTGATACTGACACTGATATTGAAATCTTACACTAGCTCCGAGTGAATCTCCTGCAATTACTGTTACATGAACTCCGTCTTTACTGACAGATGGTATGTCTTTATTTAATAATTCTTGATAGCGTGGCTCAACCATCTAGAGAGACAGAAAGGATAAACAATGCATACACACACACACACACACTGGATGACTTTACTTTATCTTTTTTCTTTAAATTTATCCACAGTTGTAGTCCCACATTATCTCCATCACCAGCTGGCATTTCAGAATGCACTATACCCCGACCAGCAGTCATCCACTAAACAATGGAAGAGATTTATAGGATGATAAAGCTAACAATCACAAACCTGTAGATCTCCTGGGTTTATGGTTCCTTTGTGTCCACAAAAGTCTTCATGCATGAATGATCCTTGGAGCATGTATGTGACCTAAGAAAAGTCTTTAATATTCTTAACCCTCTTTTCCTCAATTTTTTCATCTCTTCTCTTTTCCTTCCTCACTCTTGTCTCTCATTACAGTTACCGTTTCAAAG
>NW_003546244.1:798996-800944 GCF_000090795.2 Amphimedon queenslandica | reverse complement strand
TACTGCTTTCATCATCATCTGAAGGTGAAGCAATAGAGAGTGCAGTCATATTGTTTATCCAAAGCAACTTATTGTTCTCAAAGTTATAGAGTAATATTGACACCAAATTTGAAGCAGTTCGAGACCCATCCATTGCTGCATATATCATGGTTGAAGAAAAGGACAGTATATTGTTAGAGCAAGAGCTGTCAGAATCACGAAACTTCACATCCTCAACTGAACATCTGCAAGAATGCTTAGTTTGATTTCTTAAAGCATTCATAAGCACAGCATCCTATGGATCAATCATTGAGCATAAAACATTATACCTCATAATCACATAGACAATAACTTACATTCCATTCATGGCAATTTTTGATATTGAATTGAAAAGTAAATTGAACTATTAAATTGAAATTTAAGATGTTACAATGACTTTTACTTACCTTCCTCTTCTAATAGTATTTCTTTTTTAATATACTGAACTGTAGTATCAACTGCACACTGATAGAGACCATACTTAAAGCTACCAGAAGTAATGTGAACTAATTCTGATTCTGTACTATTAGCAATAGCCACTCCATTCTTAATCAAAGTAATATTACGATAGAGAGGATACCCACCACTGACAGAGCATGATAGCTGAACATTGTAATCTTGTATAAAACTGGTAGAATTAGAGCTGAAGTTGAAGTGTGGAGTTTCTAAGTAAAATATAAAATATGTATTTAAATAGTATAATTATACTTAGTCTAACCATAATATTCCAGTTTTTGTACACTTTGATCAAGAAGAATAGCATTCAGTCTTAAAAATGTATAAAATGTCAGAAAGTTTTGATATGAATGAGGACAATTCAATGAAGAAAGTACTGAATATGGGTTGAGAACAAATTGAAATTCATAGTATCCAGAATCAGTAATTGATGGATGATTGATAGTGTAATTATAGTATGGATTAAATGAGGAATCTATTATACCACTGGTTACTCCTGAAAACAATAAGTTACCATTGTGATACAGTGATACACTCCCTTCATTAGAATATTCATCCACATAACTGGTCAATGTTACTGAAGAAAACTCATTACTAAACCCAGTGATGACATCAGTGTAAATAACAGGAGGACTATTTTCATTTATATGAATGCCTGCAAAAATTAACAATAATTATAATAATCAAGTTACATATGATAATACCATTATATGATACAATAAAATTTAGTGGCCTCAACACTGGAAAACCTCTTAAAATTTGTATTATTTTGTCTTCACATATTTTATTGTAGTGATACAATCTTAGCCCATCAAATCTAACAGAATATTTTCCAATGTCTTCATCAGTAATATTATTAATGACAAGTGTCTTGTTACCATTGTTAATGAGGTACTTGCTTGAATTTGATATTTTATTACCATTATAATACCAGTTGAGTTCACGGAGATATTCAGTTACAGTAGTGTCTATTGTGTTCACTGTCAAGATACCAACAAAGCCATTCTCATTACTATACTGAATATTACCATAAGATTGCTGTAAAAGTCCTAAAAATATCAGATAAGATACTGCATTGATTCAGCTATGAGTTAATACCTTTAACAGTAATTACAGTATGCCCTCTTCCTATAACTACTCCATTGTATTTCACTATGCAGTAATAGTTTTCATGAGTTGTATGCCCTGCATTTATAGTTAGTGTGACATTAGGATCTGTATCTCTGTATTGTGTGAATGAAGATGTTCCTGATACAGTCCTTCTCCAGTCATAGGTACTGTTAACAGGAGGAGCAGGAGATACATTACAGGTAAGTACTACTCTACTCCCAATAGAAACAGCATCAGTATCAGTGTCAATGGTCATGCTGTAGTGAATAGGAGACTCTGTGTGTATTGTACATATACTACGATAAGTATATTGACATTTAAGTTACCTTTACACATAACTCCAACATCTTTAGCATGATAACAG
>NW_003546244.1:792916-798833 GCF_000090795.2 Amphimedon queenslandica | reverse complement strand
TATCTATTTCATTAGATAAAATTTCAAATACTAACAATAAATGTTTGTACTTTTAGTGTCATTGTATTGACAATCTACTCCACCTCGTTTCTGATTAAACCAATCATTTGCATATGATGAAGGTGAATATTTTGAACAGTTACTCAATTCATTCTCAGTTCCAGTACACACATATCTATAACCAACTCTTTCATTCTTACCACTCCAGTTAGTATCAGTAATTGCAACAGACCCTACAATAGATCACATACAATAGATGATATTATGTTATACTTACAAGTATCATAATATCCTAATTGTCTGCAAACAACTTTAGCATTATTATAATTCCAGTATCCTGGATCAATTGTCATCCATATGCCATCAGTACATATCTCTACTCTTCCTTCATTATCTCCTCCTCCATCAGTTAAGTGAACTGTTCCATTGCTACAATTTACTACACCTGCAACAATGTAAATTCATTCATTGAGTATTGTATTAACTTTACTTGAACATGTGAATCCTCTTGCTGTATTACAGTAATAATTGTAAGGACGATCATAGCAATTCTTCAGTGAATTCTCATTCCCACTGCATGAGAATCGAATATACATGATTGGAGCAACATTCTTATTTCCACCAAACAATGAATTATATGAATATAAAGCCCCTTTAATGATAAAAGATGTTACATAATTTTAATAAAATAGATTTACAGTTAGTATCTTGATAACCCAGCTGTCTACACACAATATTTGGTGAAATCCACCACGAATCACACACAAAAACCCACACTCCATTAAAACAAATTTGTAAATCTCCTTCAGCGTTAGACTGTCTCCCATACAACTTGATTTCACCATGAGTACAATTACTTGTATCTGCAAAATAATATAGATTTTATAATTAAATAAAGTGGATTCTTTACTGTAACATTTGATGCCAACAGTGCGTCCATAGTAGCAATAACGATAATGGTAATTATTACAAGATGTCAAGTTAGTTTCTGATCCAGTACACTGAATTTTCCATAAAATTTGTTGATAGTCTCCATCACCAAATTCAGAATTTCTAAATATTGATCCCTCTAAAAGTAAAGTTTATCATTGCAATAAATTGTTATTTGTAACAGTAAAACATACCTGTATTTTGGCTGTATTGTAATTGTCTACAAACAACTTTAGTTTCTCTTCTATCCCAGTACTGATCACAAGCAGTTCCCCATTCTCCATTGATGCAAACTTCCACTCTTCCTTCATCTGGTGTAGTACCATTAACCAATCTAACACTACCATTAATGCAGTCAGTTAATACTGTGATGGAAGCAATGCATAATATGCAGTATAATTATATTAACCTCTCTCTGAACATTTCACACTAACATCAGTTGTGTGACTAACTGAAAAACTTGTAGAGTAAGTACAATGTTCTAATCTATCTTCATTCCCATTGCATCCTAAATAATGAAACAGAACTGGACCAGATCCTTGACCAAAGTAAGCATTCCAAAATATCAAAGCTCCTGCAATCATTAAGACAATGTAATAAAGAATTAGATAATAATAGTCTATCATACGTGGTGTCTGATGACCAAGTCTTCTGCATACTACATGAGCATCTCTAACATCAAATCCATAGCTACTAACAGTACCCCACACTCCATTACTGCAATACTCTACTCTCCCTTCCACTTTATTAGGACCATTAGGACCAACAAGACGCATACTACCAGTAGAACAATTTCCTGTGTATTAATATTGAAATCAAACAAGATCTAAATAAGCCACATACCTGGTACAATGCTTCCTTTACATCTAACTCCAGATATTCTGTACACACTACGATAACTATAGTAACAACTTGATGTAGACTTTAAGCAATCATTCAAACTTGACTCATTCCCAAAACATCTCCAGTTGTACAATGTTGGTATTCCATGTCCATATCCAAAAGAATTAGAATAATAAACAGGTTGTGCATCTATAAATATGTGGGTAGTGTGTAAACCTCATGAGATCATTATAATTCATTGTACCTGTTGCTGGTAGACCTAATTGTCTACACACTACAAATGATTCTTGATATCCCCAGCGATAATCACAGACACTAGTCCATGCTCCATCATTACACACTTCAACAGTTCCTTCTGTTAATATTAGTCCATCAGTGAGTCTCACTGATCCAGTACTACATGAATTAGCTACAAAACATAGTAGATTTACATCATACATGTAAATATACCTGGACAAACTATACCAACATCTCGTGAATGTGAGCAACCATAAGCATTACCAATATCTACACCTCTATTACAATCCAGCAAGTTATTCTCAGATCCAGTACAGTACAGGCGGTTGAGCCATATTGGACCGGTACTTTGACCATAATAAGCACTACCATAGTAACTTACAGCTGGAAAAACAAATAGAAATGTAAAACACTACAAATTTTTATTATTACATTGTCCTCCATCTACTTCATATCCAAGCTGCCTACAAGCTACTCTTGCATTACCATAGTATCGAAAGTAATAATCGCCACATACACTTCCCCATACAAAGTTGATACAAATCTCTAGTCTTCCATTGTTGGTAGCGCTTCCATTCACTAACCTCAGTGTTCCATGCTGGCAGTTGTCATTAAGTTGACCTAATGCAACTGTAAAATAAAATGACAATTTTTATAGACTAAGATTTGCTATAATATACCAGAAACATTTAGAATCCACAAGATCACTTCAAGTAAATGCATGCTCTTTTAGTAAATGAAGTTCACAAATGATAAAGCCGATTAAGTAACAGTGATGTATTCCGTAACTGGAACTACATTAAGAAAAAATATCAATATTACATTTAAAATATAAACCATGTACCATTAAACTTGACATCAATAGTCAGTGCCGCGTCGCTTCAATTTACTGTTAACGCACCCTCATAATTATTCCTCTAATGGCTTCCACAATAAAAACTTTCTATTCCTGATTAAGTGCACCTCTTGGTCAAATTAAGATAATTATTTTTGGGCATTGTAATTAAAAAGTCCCATTGTTCAATGCTGACACTGCTATTCACTTCACCTCTCTAGACAAGCACCTCTGGAGCATTTTCATAATTAAACAATGCACCACACATGACATGACACATGCAACTTACCGTCTGTCTCTTAGACTTTTAGTTACAGCAAGCTTGTTTGTCTCTTTTTCTTTCAGCCATATTTATTTGGTGCTATACATTAATTATATCTGGACCTAATATTAATAATGATCAATAATAATGAATCATGTGACTTGACTATTTATAGCTATTATTAGCTATGATGAATGATGACCCGGCCGTATCCAAGAGTAGATAATAATTAGAGAATTATTATCCTCTAATTATTATCTACTCTTGCCTGTACGGGTGTGACTTTTTTGTAATTAATATCAATCAACTAATTATTAGAAGTAACATTGTAATAAAATGGAGTAAAATTTAACTACATACACATTATATCAATGAAGTGAATGAACCTACACTACATGTAGATCTAGTTAGATCAATCAGTCATAAATATAATTGTTATAGATTCTTTTCATTCGGAAGTTCCCAATCCTCCTCATCATCATCATCAGTATCACGATTAGCTGAGCTGTCAGCGGCAGGTAAAGGCCTTTCTTCTTCTGGTGAATCTTCAATCCTTGCTTGATTCTGACGAGTATGGAAGGCAACAGGAGGAGCAGATCTCTGAGCTGCTAGTTTTCTTCTTTTCCTCTGCACAAAACACACTCTAAAGAAACAAAAACATTAATGCATAGATCCATAGGCGGCGGCAGGGTCGGGCATGGACGGGCAATGCCCGACCAAAAATTTTGGCCGGAAACAAAAATTTAATTAATGACATCATTTTAGTCATAAATAATTACCATGGCTAGCAAGAGACAGTCTTTTCTGCTTTCCTTTGTCAACAAGCCTTCCAGGAGAACCAGGACTAGCATTTTACAGGTTGGATAGAGCTTTACAGATAAGATAGGGGGCCTTTTAGGCTCATTTTTATGCTATATCATATTGTATGAGTGCGTTGAGTATACGCCCAAAATACGTGGGAAGAAGTGGGTGTGGCCAAAATCGCGGCGCGCTTCGCGCGCCATTCTTTGCCCGACTGCTCCTCAAATCCTGCCGCCGCCTATGCATAGATCTACATTCCTAAATGATGCTATGGCTTGCTTACATGACAATTACTATTGTGAATATTAATGCAGCAGCAATGAATCCAGAGATAAAGAGGACAGTTAAGAGAGCTTCATCAGGAAGTGTAAAGGGCTCATCAGAAGTATTGAGTGGCCATATTATCCAAAGGGACTGATTGGAAACACTCACCGATATACTATTCCCAGTGTTAAGTGAATCAAATAGGCTCTGAAATACAGTGGAGGATGTTTGGTTCCCATCAAATATAAACATTAATAACAAATAGCCCCGCCCCACACCAAGTTTTCCGTATATTCCCGCTCCAACTTTTGTATATGCCAAACATGTGAGTGCACGTGATTTCTTGCTAATTCCTTTCAAATAAGCAAAGAGTAATTTTTATATATAGCATACGCACACATGTACAATAACAATGTCACACATACATAAAAATGTCCTAAACTATCTAAATAGCAAAAATTTTAATGGACTTTTTCATATATTTCTTGCTGCTGTACATCAAACTCCTCATAGTCTAGCTGCCCTCTCACATAGTCTTGATTTTCTTCTTCATAACTTTTTTGCTGCCTTTGCTTAATTGGCACAGAAGGTGCTTGAGATTGTGGCCTAGACATTGCCACAGTAGGCAGCTTTGGCTGAGGCTTGGATTTCAGAATAACTTGTGGGACTTCTTTATTATTATCATATCGAACTGTATCTCCTTCAATATTACTATCATTATGAGCAGGATTTTTGTAGTGTTTTTTGGCCCAAAAATACACTCTATTAAAAAGGAACTATTCTATGCTTGCATGTAGAAATAATAAACTTACACTGCATTAATTGGGAGAACAATAACAAAAGAAGCAATAAAACCTGCTACAAAGAGCCCAATCAATAAACCTTCATTTGTTGTACTGCTCTCATCATCATCATCTGAAGGTGAGGCAACAGAGAGTGCAGTCATATTATTTATCCATAGCAACTTATTGTTCTCAAAGCTGTAAAGTAATATTGACATCAAATCTGAAGCAGTTCGAGACCCATCCATTGCTGCATATATCATGGTTGAAGAAAAGGACAGTGCATTATTAGAGCAAGAAATGTCAGAATCACGAAACTTGACATCATAGACTGAACATCTGCAAGAATGTCTAGTTTGATTTCTCAAAGCATTCATAAGCTCAGCATCCTATGAACCAATTACTGAACACAACAAGCATACATTGACCATAACTTACATTCCATTCATGGCAATTGTTGACATTCAATTGAACAGTAAATTGAACTGTTAAATTGAAATGTAAAATTTTACAATGACTTTTACTTACCTTCCTCTTCCAATAGTATTTCTTTCTTAATATACTGAGCTGTAGTATCAACTGCACACTGATAAAGACCATACTTAGAGCTACCAGAAGTAATGTAAACTAATTCTGATTCTGTACTATTAGCAATAGCCACTCCATTCTTAATCAAAGTAATATTACGATAGAGAGGATACCCACCACTGACAGAGCATGACAGCTGAGCATTGTAATCTCTTATAAAGCTGGTAGAATTAGAACTGAAGTTGAAATATGAAGTTTCTATAACAAATTATTAAGCACTTTACAAAGTGTCTGTAGTTTAATAATACCAACCATAATATTCCAGTTTTTGTACATTTTGATCAAGAGGAATACCATTTAGTCCTAAAAATGTAGAATATGTCAGGAAGTTTTGATATGAACTAGGACAATTCAATGAAGAAAGTACTGTTGATG